>NW_010316633.1:722-1028 GCF_000700745.2 Antrostomus carolinensis
TTGGGATGGGGATGGGATTGGGATGAGGATGGGGATGAGATGGGGACGGGATGGAGATGGGGTGAGGAAGGGACGGGATGAGGATGGGATTGGGATGAGGATGGGGATGGGATGGGGATGGGATTGGGATGGGGATGGGATTGGGATGAGGATGAGGATGGGATGGAGATGGGATGGGGATGGAATGGGGATGAGGATGAGATGGGGATGGGATGGGAATGGGGACGGGATGGGGATGGGATGGGGATGGGATGGGAATGGGGACGGGATGGGGATGGGATGAGGATGGGGATGAGATGGGGATGG
>NW_010316634.1:0-2036 GCF_000700745.2 Antrostomus carolinensis
GCTTTTACTGCACACCTGATAAAAAGGAAAAAAAAAAGGGGGGGGGAAAATAACCCCAAACTACTAAGTTTTCTTAGTGTGTATTTTTTTTTTATTTGCCTCTTCCTCCCCCCGGCATGCTCCAAAGTGTCTGTCACCTCCGAGTTACATCATGTCACCGTAGGAAGAGGCTGACACACAGGGACAGCCCTTTCCTAAAGCAGCTCTGCCTTACTAACCTCTGGAATGACAACGCCTTGGTGGGATGGAGAGAAAAACCCTCAGGGCCATTTACAGACCTCAAAAGTGTTGTCATTTGTTACAGCAAACTCTTCAGCAATTTTTAATTTATTTTATTTTAATTTTTATCCCACAATTTTTTTTCCTTTTTTATTTTTTTTTTTTTCCTCTTCTGCTGAGCAGTTTGCAGAAGAGGCCTGTCGAGGTTGAGGGTTTTATTTTTGGGATGGTGTGTTTGTTCTCCACGCAGAGAGACTCTGCAGCTCCCGGCAAGGCTTTAATAATTCAGCACAGGAAAAACGTGCATATATATAGCAGGCAAGGTAATGCACAGCGTGTACCTACAGGAGGACAAATATGGAAACCTGGTGTGAATTATTCATGAGATGTAATCAAATAGAGGATTTTCCTAGACAAAGCACACTTCGCTGTTTTCATATTTATTACAGCACAATCTGCGCTGAGTACATCTGAACCTCGTTTCATTTGGGCCGTGGCAGATAACCTTTAACATATTTACTAATGTTTCTTATGTACCAGTCAAGCTGTCAATGAGAAATAAGGGCTTGACAGAAAAATCTGAAAAGCCTTTTTCTTTGTGGCCTTCTGAAAATTAGTCGATGGAGTAGATGCTTCTGATGCTCTTCCCGGAGAAGGTGTTTTGCCTGTTCAGTCTCTGGCAGGAGAATAAACTCGTGCTGCTACGAACTGATTCACGCTCCTGCTCCACGGCACGGGGTACTTAGGGTTTTGCTGTTGCATAGTAGGCAGAGGCTATTTTTAACCAGAGCAAGGTTATGAAACCTTAGACCCAGCTGGGTGAAAATAATCTGGTCTCAACTGGAAAGCACAGCTTGCGTGGCTGGGAACACGCGTGGGATCGTCCCCCAGAGGGTCCCGATGGGATGATCCCGTTCACCTTTGCCCTGGTTAGCCCCGAAATTGGGTAGCGCTGTCATCGTGGAAGCTGTCACAGCGGCGCTGGGGAAACCACTTAAGTAAATATGCAAAGAATTAAAATAGTTAAATGAACGAGCAATGAATCAGTGTTGATAGCGCAGTGATTATTAAGTAACCCAGAGGCGTTACTGGAATCACCGCTGCTGTTAGACATCAAATATCTGGGATAGCTAAAAGGGAAGCTCAGCTCCGCACCAGTTTTTGGCAATAATGGCACCAAGGTCACCAAACCCGCAATAAACAGCGGCATGCTAATAAACACCGACCCCAAAATCTCCCCCAGGTTTGCTCTGTGAGTCGCCTTCGGAGCCGTACCTGGCTCAAATATGCAGTGGTGTTTTTTAAACTAATATTTACTCCTGCTCGACCTGCACAACCGCTGCGGCTCTGGGGGAGGGAGCAGGAGCTGCTCTGACTCAGGGCTCGGCAGCGTTGTTCACTCGCTCCCGGCACCGGAGCCCTGGTCCCGGTGTGTCGGGAAGAGTCCAGCCTGGCTCCCCAGCCTGCAGGCAGATGGTTGTGCTTGTAAAGTCAGCAAACCGGCTCAAAAAGTCACTGGAAAATACATACTTTTAGTGCATTGCACTGAGGTTTGGAGTGGGGTTTTTGTTGGGTTTTTTTATATATATATATTTTATTTTTTTTTTTCTTTTTACCAAATTGCTTTGCAGAAGAAAGTTTGCTTTCAATAACTCATGCACAGATTTGGAATCCTTCCATTCTTTAGGATGCTCCACTGACAGAAACCCCTAACATTTAAAATATCCTCGCTCGTAGGTGTTCTTCTGCAATACCATGGGAGTTGTGGCCTGGGCAAACACAGCCTCTGGACTTGCTGGGAGAACTTTCTTTTGCTT
>NW_010316634.1:2076-2430 GCF_000700745.2 Antrostomus carolinensis
GCATTCTCAAATCACATACACAGCCCCAAAAGACCCCACCGAGACATCTTCTCCACATACTTCTGCGCAAAGCCATGATGCCTCTCTGTGCGGTCTCTTACCCAAAGACCAACTGGACACTGGTAGGGGTTTTAGTTGCCTTCCTCTGTGCTTGGCTAAACAAATGCCAAACCTTCTTAAATCTAAATTACTCGAAATATTTACTGTTGAGACGTCGTCCAAGAGGAGGATAGTTAAAACATTAATTCCTTGCATTCCAGTGTATTAGGGCTTTGCCCTGCGACTTGCTGAGAGCCAGAAATGGGACTTTGCAGATTTGATTCCCTTCCCCCCAACTAGACAGCCACCCCCACC
>NW_010316635.1:0-1424 GCF_000700745.2 Antrostomus carolinensis
GGTGGGTTGTTTCTCTGCGGTGTGGTATAAACAACCCGGCCAAGGCTGACGCCGGAGCTGCTCTGTGCACACCGAAAAATGGGGGTATCCCCATCCCCCCCCCAAAAAAACCAACCCCCCCTCACTTTTGCCGCACAAATTCCTCCGTCACCAGCTTCTTGACGTCTCCGAAGACCTCGTGTCGCTCCCTAAGGGTGGGAAAATTAACAAGGTGCAGCAGTAACGAGCCCTGATCCTCCTCGCTCTGTGTCCCCTCTCCGTATCCTACCCTGGTTGTAGCCGGAGCCGGCGGAGAAATTCCCACACAGCACCTGGAAAAGGGGGTGTCAGTGAGGAGGGGACACAAAGAAAAGGGGTACAAGGAGGAGATTTGGGAGGGGGGGCTCACCATCTTTAGCTGAGTTTCCCTTCATGAAGATGAAGCTGAGGATGACCATGAGAAGCCCCAGTCTGGCTGTCTGGTTGTCTCTGTGGCAGAGGGATTAAGTGTGTCACTCACCTGAGTGGAGGTCACACTCTGATAGGGTCTCCCCTCCCCAAATCACCCTGGGGTCCCCCAAAACCAGCCCCTCACCTGTGCATGTTCTCCCCCTCAGCACGAGGCAGGTTGCTGGTGAGGATGTAGATGTGATGTTTGGTGTCAATCTCCACCAGCTGCAGCCCAAATACCTGTGAGAGGCAACTGGTTAATCTAGCAGGGGGGGCGATCCCCCCACAATTCCCCCCTCATCCCCCTCCAAACCTGCTGCAAGGTCCTGCCTGCCCGGTTGACAATCTCTGAGTAGACATCTTTGTATTCCCTGATGACTTTCTTCAGGATATCTGCAGGAAAAAAGGGAAGGAATCACTGAGTGAGCCCAGATACCTGCGGTCCCAGTGTGCAGTCAGGTTTGGGGGCATCCTAAACCTTTGGGAGAGAGCTCCCCTAAACTCACCCACTCTCTTGATGGGGATCTTCTTCTGGTCTTTCACAAGGAGGAACTGAACCAGCTCACTTACCTGTCAGGGAAGCCAAGAACTGGGTGATAATGGAGCTAAGACACATCTCTCTGGTGGGGGAAGGAGAGGGGATCACTTCAACCCACCTTCTGATTCACTTGATCCTGGGAGCGTCTCTCCAGGTTCCTCTGTACCTGGCTGTGCGTCGGGGTCTGGCTCACCCCATAATCTTCATCCTCATCCTTCCCCTGTGAGGAAAATCCAGGGAGATGCTGCCGCAAAAAGGAATCCCACCCCCCTGAGTGGAAGGGGATGGTGGGAGCAGCCTTTTACCTGAGAGAAACCTGACCCTTTACTGCGCTTCCTCTGAGACATTTCTCACAGCAGCACTGAGGGAAAAAGAAGCGCCGAGCGGGTTAAAACTGCGACAAGACCATCCCTATCGCTTCCCCCCGCATCTCCTTCCCGGTTTTCCCCCTTCAACC
>NW_010316636.1:0-278 GCF_000700745.2 Antrostomus carolinensis
CGGCTCTCGGTCTCGCCTTATCTAAAATGGCGCTGGAGCGGCCGGGCGGCTTCCCTGAGAGGTGTGGGAGCAGCTGGAGAGGCTCTGCCGCCTCCGTCGCGTTTGTGTCTCTGGGGGCGAGCTCGGACAAACGAACCCTATTTCCCTTGGTTTGGCTGTGATGTTTTGGGCGGGAGCTGGGGATCTGCAGGCGGGGTAACAGCTTCGTGTTCTTTGTGAAAGGGGAATTTTAATCTGAGAACCGATTCAGAGGGAGGCCCGGGTTTCTCCGGGCCCCC
>NW_010316636.1:308-22210 GCF_000700745.2 Antrostomus carolinensis
CCTGCCTGCCTGCCTGCCGCCGCGGCATCGTGCGAGGACTGACAGCCCGGGGGCTGCTGCCTGGCTTCTGCAGCGCTCATGCTCGGCTCTGTCTGGAAATCACACTAGAAGCGGAGCCCTGTTTCAGCAACAGGGTGTTCTTGCCCTCCCGGCGTTAGTGTTGAAATGGCAGCTGTGGAAAGCTGCTCGTTTACTTCGGCGAAGGTGTGTGTCTGTCCTTCGTTCCACCTGTGGGAAGGAAGCTTTCTGCCCTTAAGCTGGTAGAAGGTTTTGTTCGGTATCAGCCCAAGAGGGGTTGTAAGGAGGACTCTGCTAATTAGAATGAGAATGTGGACTAGGGTGACAAGTACCCTGGCCAAATTACATTCGGATTAAGAGACTTGATAGGCTCTTTAGGCTCTTGGAAACAATACACATTCACAGCGGTTTGTGTATTCCTCCTGAAACAGACCTTGTCACTCCTACACCCCCTGTTTGGCACTTTTTTTTCCCCTCGTTAGGATGAAACCGGTATCTCAGTGCACTAAGTTCCGTGATGGAGCCGATTTAAGAACTTTCTGGATGGTTCTTTTGTCGGCCACCTCTCTGCTCCTTTGGTGGTTCTCTTTTGTTTTCTTTGTAACGACACTGTGATTGGAGACACTGAGATGATGATGCCTTTTAAAATACCATCTGTATATTTAAACTGGACTATTTCAGTGATTATATTCTCCTAGTTTGGAGGAGGGGGAGAATATTCTGTAAAATAGGATGCAATGGGTGGGGCAAGAAGCTGTTTTATGGAGTTACAAAGTGAAGACTTTTCTTGACATGTAATCTAGAATTAATATTACTTGCATCCTCTTTAGCAAGCTCCTAGACACAGATCACAGCTTCAAGTATGGTTTTAGAGTAGTTCCAACTTACAGAAGCTCATGTCCCCATCTTATTCTAGTGTCTCCTGTGTTTTCAAGGAGATCATTAGAGATAGTTTGCTGCATTCTAAAAGACAGTTCTGTAGGCCTTCAATCTGTTGTGATTGCATGGCCTATGACCATAACAACTGTTATGTATGCTTACGTGGGGAGACTGAGAAATAACTGGAAAAATACCTTAGTCATACAGGAATTGAAATGCAGCAAGTCTGTGTACTGGTTTAAAAGGAAACTGATTTAAAAGGTAAAATGGCCTTAACTGCCTTAATCTTTTGAATAAACGTATGTGTAATCAGTTGTTGCACTTTCATTAACAAAAGGCTTTGCATTCCCTTTCATTTATTGTTTTAACTCCTGGTGATTTTACTTTTTATTAGGAGGTGCTGACTGAGATCTTGTCTCTAAATGTTTTTGTTGCAAAGACTTCCTGCAACAGTGTAATTTCTGTGGTAAATTGTTCAGTCACCTATGTAGGAAGCCCTTAATATCAAACATTTCTCAACTGTGTCAAATATGATAACTGTACAATGAGCAGTAGAATTACAAGTCTCATATCATGGTGGTATTGCTTACAGACATTTATAAGCAATTTTATTTACATTTTTCTTTACCAAGTGTCCCCACCTCTGTGTAAGTTTAGGGAAGGTTCTGCTCACTCTTCCTGGTGGATATATTAGATATGTAGCTGTGTGATGAGTACTCAGACTGTTTTTCTTCTCCTTAGTGGAGATTACCTATCACTTAGCATAGCAATCTAGAAAAGTTTAACTGTAGTGATTTAAGTTGAGTTACCATCCGCTCTGTCTGTCAGAGCTTTTTTGCCTCCCTTTTATTTAAAAATTAATAATAAAAAAGTCTTGGCACTTGTGGGAGAAGTGCCTGGCTAATTTTCTGCTGATAAACAGCATTTCAGGTGGGCTCCTATTAGTTTTGTACTAAAAGATGCAAGTATTTACTTTGATGCTGTGTACTGCTAACAAATTTCAAGATAGTTGGGGATTCTGAATATTGTCTTAGTGTCTTACAGAAAGGCAAGAAACCTCCCGATTCCCTGCGGGGAGAAGAACAACTTTAAGATTTACTTTTAAGCAGAAACTTAGAGAAGCAATTCCAACCCTGACATCTCTTCCCCGCACTGTTGGACAGCTAGACACTTTCAATTCTAAACCATCTATGTGGGTTGGGGTTTTTTTTGACAAATAATAGTCACAGGAGAGTTGTTAAGTTGATAGTGTCTCTCTATATCCATCCCTACCAGCTTCTTTCTGCTTAAAACATCTGGGGGTGGACTGTGATAATAATTTTTTTATTTAACTTCTTCACTGAAGTCCTTTGAGACTTATCCTTGATATGTGAGGGTACAGTTTGGTGGCTGACTGTCAATGTCAGTGCTGTCTTAAAAGCAGTTCCTACCCCTTCCCTTCAACCAACAAGCTGAAAACAAAATAAGGAGTTGAGGGTGTCAAACCTGGTTTAGATCACTGTGTGGCCTAACTGCTGGCTGTGCTGGCACACCATGGGATAGCAAGGAAAGGCTGTACTGTTAAGAAACTGTGCAAAGCTTTCCCAAAAGGTGCAGTCTTATGAGCATTTTGTTGGCAACTGTGTTTGCTTAAGTAGTGTTTCTTGCCCCTGAAGTGCTGACACGTTTGATTAACATATGATGTGAGGCAAATAAAGGAGTTGATCCAAACCAAAGCTTGGAAAATAGTTAATAATGCAGATCAGCTCCCAGGTTTGGACTGTTACAAATACTTATGGGTGTGGAGGGTGGGAATGGGAGTACACAGGAACTGATTGGGCTGTACTGAAAGGGAAAGGTCATGAATGTTGAGGTATTACCAGTTTGTCCAGGTAGCTTAAGAGGAAGAAGTGAACTTAATGCTTTGATGGGAAGGTATTGTTGGGTTATTTTGAACAAGTGTGGAACATAGTTTATTCCACTCATGTTAACCACTCCCCTTAATGTACCTATATTAAAAATGCATCAGTCTATACTTAAAAATAATCATTTTTAAATGGTTATTTTAATGTGTAATTTATATAATTATTCAGTTGCTCCAGGGGAAAAAAGTACATCCTTTCTAGGATGCTAGCTAGGTAGCTGAGAAATGATGCTGAAGTAGCATGAGACTTTATGCTACTGCTGCAGTTCCTGTCTTAAAATGACATTAGAAGAATTGTTTTGAGCTACTGCATCTGCAGTGCAGCAAGGAAGGCTAGAGGTGAAAGGACAGAAAATCTGTTACAGAAAACAACCTGAAAAAAAAATGCAGATATAGATGACCAAAGGTATGTGAACTGAAACATAACCAACAGGAAATTGTTGAGCTGTGTAGGGAATGGATCCTAAAAGATTTGTCACAAAAGTCCATGATGTATATAGTGTATGGGAAAGTGTGTGAAGATGTCTGTATGCTTAAACAGAAGCAAGAAAATAGTACATTCCTGTTCTGCCTTCTAAAACAGGACTGAAGAATTCTATCAGAAGGCTGAAGCTAGTGTTCAACTTGTTCAGGTTGCCTTGGTGTAAGGTATATTTTCAGCTCTTGGGCACCTCCACTTTTGTATGGAGAAAGCATTTAGGGAGGTCTAATCAGATTAGTCATAGCAGGTTTTGTATGTGCTGAGTGTCTTCTCTACAGAGTTACAGTGGAGCTTTATTGTTGTGAATAGTAATGTTTGTAATACTTATCATCCAAGTGCTCTAATACATATAAAAATCAGAGCAGATAAAGTCTATGAGTTGGTTTTAACTATTCCAAAATAATTAAAACTATGCAATACATGTGCTTGTTTCTCTTCTAAGTGATCATCAGAAAACTTTTCTGTGTAGTGAAGGTAGTATTAACTGAAGGTGTCATGTTCAAAATTGGAGTATTTGCACTTGAAGTCAGCTGACCTTTTATTAATTGCATGCATCTATTTTTTACTTCCCTAATTTTTAATCTAAATAGTGTTAATAACACTTTTTTTAACAGTGGACTACCTCTTATGAAATAAAGAAATGGATGGGATGGATGAAACATCTAAGAGAATCCTAGAGCCATACCAGTATTTACTTCAGCTACCAGGCAAGTTTCTTTGTACTGTGTTGTTTTTAATTATCAAAATTGTTTTTATAGCAACTTTTGTCTCTGGAAGTACAAACCAAGAAGTATATCCATTTTTTATTTGTGGATTTAAGAGTAACTAAAAGTAACACTTTTCCATATTTTTCCTTCCTCTTGTAAAACTACCCTTTTTGGTGAGGTTAGTACAATAGTTCTTGAGTCTGCCTGTTGCAAAAAGTAATTTCCAGTTACTCTGCTCTCCATTCAGAGTAGCTGATTTGCTACTTTCTGTTAAAAACTGATAAGGTTAGGTACTGAAGACTTGATCCCATACTTTAAGAACAAAACATCATCAGCCTTAAGTTTATCTGTTTGTTGTACTGAACTCAATGGGTTGTGAGGTTTTTTCTTTCTAAATAGCCTATTTCTTTTGTGTGATTTCTTCTCCTATAGAGCCAGGTGTTCTTCTGGCCAATTTCAGCTGTGCCTGGATTGCTCCACTTGCCAAAGGATCAGACATTCCTCGTGTGGTATCAGGTCACTAGTACTACATTCAGATGAAGTTTTCAGTCTTGTACAGTACCTATTTTAGCAGAATACAGAGACAGTTTGATAATTACTGTATGGTTATGCCTCTCAGAAGCCTCTTTGCTGACTAAACAGTCAGATTGTTTGCTGTGGCTTTTACTTATACACTGAAAGTATAGGAAGACCATACAGGCTATCAAAGTGGCTAACTTTGTAAAAATAGTGGCAAAACTACTTTGTCTTTGGAACTATTGCATGATTGCCTTCTGTCTAGCTTATATTGCACACTGGTGGAGTTAAGGAAGATACAAAATATGATAAATATTAAGAAAAATAATTCTGACCAAAATCATATATCTCACTGGGATAGAAAACCTTCTGTCTAGACAAGTAGCATAATGAATCACAGGCACAGTACTAAGTGGCTTTTGCACGTCTGCAACAAGACCTGTATATTAGCAGGGTAGGTCCTGTGGGTTCTATTTCATTCTACCTGTGTATAATGAGTTTCATTATTAATTTTTACAAATACCCAAGATTGCCTTATCTGTATTAGGGATTTCATTTGACTTGGCAGCTAGCACTACTTGAGCTGAAAAATAAGAAAAGGAAAGAATTTGGCAATAACATGACTTCTTAATGCCAGAAAGTGTGTTTCCCATTTCCTCACAGTATGTTCTATTTGGGTATGTTGAACTGAGTGGTGGTTTTGCTGGAGAATTACTTTGAGAATGAGTCTACGATACTCCAGAGAACTTTCTAAGAGATGGTTGTGAAGAACTTTACTTTCCTCTAATACCATCTTCAAGTGTGCTTTTTGTTTGCTTAAATTATGTCATATAACCAAGGTATATTGTAACACCTCCGTGTCTTTAGCTGCTAATTATTTTTTGGGCGTTGTAGGTACCAGCAAAAAAGCTCAGCTTTCTAGTGAGAAATATACAACAGACCCACCCCCAACCTTCCCACCTTGACTCCTGTGGCTGAATTCCTGTATCTTGTTGTGAGTTCAACCCTGATCACTCAATACTGATGGTTTATATAATGTTCTAGTTAACTGACAGTGCAAGCATTTTCTATACTGTCCTGCTAAAGTATCATAAATCTGATTGTCCACTTTTTACATGTTGATCTTTTGATAACTTTGTTTTGAAGAAGGTGAGAGACAAGATATACTTCGCTCTATGTGGTAATGGTGGCACGATTCAAAAGGGAAGAATTCTCTTAAACTAGGCAGGTAAAAATGATGTACCTGTGGAAAGCTTGTGCTGAGTAACAGGTGAAGCAGTGAGGGTGCACAGTCATGTAGCTGCATGTTTACTGTTTTTGAAACACTGGCTTTGCCCAAATCAGCTATGCCAATCACAGATCAGTAGAAGCCAGTTACCTGTGTGAAACTTGGAATCGGTATGAGTACCAGTGTGTGGTGAGGGAGAAAAATTTGGCATATGCTGGCTGTTCATAATTAGGGTGAAGCCCAAATGAGATGCCTGAGCTAATCTAACCAGCTCTTGCTGAAAGCATATTTCCTTCCATCCTCTTTATGCTTCTGGCAGTATCTTCCTGCTTCTTAACTTGTGACAGTTCTCAGCTTGCTAACCAGATGATTAGTATCAATCGCCTAACCTGCTAAAAACTTACCTGGTTAAGCTTCTCTTGTCAGTGAGCTGGCACAAGGATGGGTACAAGGAGCTGTTTCTGTGCTGGATCAAGTTGAGCTCTGAGGGGCTTTTGCAGAAAGCTTGCCAAATATGTACACTTATGGACCTACAATAGTCTAGTTGCTTATCTTTTAAAACTAGTAAAAAACCCAAACTCTCCAAATGGTTTAATAACTGGTGGGTTAACCTTGACTGGATGCCAGGTGCCCACCAAGCTGCTCTATCACTTTTCCTTAGCTGGGCAGGAGAGAGGGATGAAATACAATGGAAAAAAAAAAAAAACCAAAACAAAACCCCCAAACAAAAACAAACCTCATGAATCAAGATAAAGGCAGTTTAATAAAGCAGAAGCAGAGGAAGACAAAAGATTTATTCTCTAATTCCCATCGGCAGGTAATGTCTGGCCGCTCCCTGGGAAGCAGGGCTTCAGTGTTTGTAGTGGTTGCTCCAGAAAACAAATGTTATAACTAATGAATGCCCCTCCGTTCCCCTTGGCTTTTATTGCTGAGCAGACGTTGTATGGTATGGAATATCCCTTGGGTCAGTTTGGATCAGCTGTCCTGGCTGTGTCCCCTACCAAGACCTTTCTCACCCCCAGCCTCCTGGTGAAGGGAGGGGAGATGTTGGAGAGCCAGCCTTGGTGCTGTGCATGCCCTGCTCGGCAGTAACCAAAACACTGCTGTGTTATCAACACCATTCTAGCTACCAGTACAAGGCACAGCACTCTGAGGGCTGCCATGGGGAACATTAACTCTGTCTCAGCCAGACCCAATACAGTAACCTGTGAGAACCTTATTTAATTCAGATACATATCAAAATTGGCTTATATAAAAAGAGATTTTGTAACAATATTAAGGATGTTAAAAAAAAAAAAAAGTGCCTGCTAATGTCTGCAGTGTAAGAACACAGATTTTTATAACTGTTAAAGATTAATCCCTCCATACAAGAGGAAGTTGTTTACACTGCTTCCCATTAATGATACAAGACTTTTAATGGTAATTGAAAGTTTGGGATTGATACTTAAATTAAGCTTGTCTGTTTCTTTGACTTCAGCAGCACTAGGATAGAGAAACTACTAGGCTTAAGGTTTTTTACTATGTTGCTATTTTAACTGCTAGCATGGTAATTACAGTTCATTCCTTCACTAGCAGAATTTAGTGCTTGGGAGAACATACATTCTGAAACAGTAACTTTTCTTGTAAAATCTCATGGTAGTAGAACATTGCTGTGCCAGTTTATAGCAGTTCTACTTAATCTAGTATTCTGTCCTTTAATCTCATAAACAAAGTGCAATAAACAGGTTTTCACAAATTCACTTGTGGCTTGTCTCAAAAATGGCCTGATTCACACAGGTGATGAATCTTTTCTCTCTGAGTGGCTGAGTTAACAGCGGTAGCTGTTTTTGCAGCACTAATGAGTATATGGAGTTTCAGTTGCAGTAAAGCTGATGTGGGCACCAGCTTCCCGTTGAAAGGGATAGATTCTGATCCTGTTCATGACTGTGCATCTTCCCTTTTGTGTGTATTGCTCTGGTCTTGGCTACAGCCTTTCCTGGGCTTGTTTAGCAAGCCAAACAATCAAGACTGGCTTTTGTTTTTCAGCTTTTTTTCTGCTGGGTTGTTGAACTTGACCAGCTTGGTGAAGGAGTTAAGTACCACAGGGCATGATCCCTGCTACTGGCACAACTATGCTTAGCACATCGGAGGCCTCAACCTGGGCCAAGTTTCTGAGGGAGGCTGCAGCTCTCCTGGTTCTGAGCTGCAGGGATGCCTGGGAGCACCCACTGGGCCAGAAGAAACTCTGGATTAGTTAACCCTGTTTTGAACAGAGGAGTTAAACCAGACAACTCTGCAGTGGCCTGAATCCATCACAAGTGACTGCCCAGGTTTAAAAGTGTATGGGCCTGCTCTCTTTGCTCATCTTCCTGCAGTTTGCTTGTGCTGGCTGTAGTGTTCTTGCAGCTCTGTGGGGAGGTCTGCTTGGGGAATTTATCCATTTAGCCCTGATCCATCAGGAGACAGAGCTAAACATCAAACTGTACAATATAGCTGAGGTAATGTAGTAGCTGGCTTCCTCCAGAAGGGCAACGCCTCCTTCCCCTGGCTCCCGGCATCTGCTGCCTACCCCGTACTAACTCTGGCAGACCCACCTCATAAGCTGACTCAGTACATAAAGCTGGCAGAAAGCTAACCTAGCAAAAAGCAGACAGCTTTCTGCTGGGGTAATGAGTTGAGGTAGCTTAGTGAGGCTCTGAGGGCTACGTTAATAGTCCCTCTGCTCTTTCCCATGCTGTTCTAGCCCTTTTGTGTACCCTCGCTGTAGTGGGGTGCTGCCCTTGGGGCATAGTTTGTGGTCACTTCAATGTAGCAAGACTGAAGAAATACTAATCTGGAGCCTGACCAGAGCTGGAGATGTGCGAGTTTTGGGTCTGTGCTCTGTCACAAGAACAATTGCATATGTAGAGAGTAAGTCAGGCTGGTTGGTTGTTTGGGTTTTTGGGGGGTTTTTTGTTTTCTTTTGAGAAGCATCTCATCTGTCTAAAGGGGTGGGAGGGAGTGTCCTCAGTACAACATCTTTAACTTGATCTTTGTTTCAAGGATAAGGTTTTTACATTCTTATCTGTAGAAGGAGGTTCATTAGGGTGAATCTGTTATGTTCTGAATGCTTTATCTCACTTTTTCCACCCAGCATTACTAAGGAGAAATCATAATTGCTGTTTGGTTTAGGTAATATTGAGATCTTAAGCAGATTAAACCAAATGCATTTAGCATACCTTTGATAAAAGCTTGGTGCAGTAATAGCTATTATTATAGCTCTATACAGTAGTTAAAGCTTCTAATATTGGAAGCTAGACCTCTATATTCCTCAGTGTTACAGTAGCCTGCTTAGAACAATTTAACAGAGCAGTGACGTGTGACAGTGAAGAAACTGGATAGTTCTGCCAGTGTTAAGTTTTACTGCTTTTAATTTTGTCCTGGTGTCCCTGGATTGTTGTCCTGTCTAGTTTGGGGAGAGGAGAGGTGTGGCAAGGAATGGAGGCTTCTGCATCTAGGCTTTTGGGTATTAGAGGGGTTAGGTCTTTTGCCATCATAGCGTGGCTGTAGGCATAGAACATGCATACAGAAGACTGCTGTGATATCGCATAGACCATGAAGGATTGACTTCAGAACAAGATAAAATATCATTTATGTAGCAATACTGTTGCTTTAAAGGGGCTCACACAAGCACATCTGCACCCAAGATGTCACTATATATAGTGGTTTTTCCTTCAATAGTCAGTGTCTAGACAGCCTTGCTAGTCAAGGTAGACAAGCCTAACAATTCAAATGCTAACCAGACTAAGGAACTGCAGTGGCTAAATCCACTGTGCATGTTAATAACCTACTTAGAGTGTGTGCTAGTAGTTACATTTCTCATTATGAAATAACACTTGTTGCTGAACATCCAGCATTCCCTAAGTGTATTTTCTAGGAAGCACATTCAGAAAAACAGAATTAGCTACCTAATGTAAAAAAGTAGGTGTTGTCTTTATCAGTGTAACTTAGAAGTGAATAAACAGCTGTAGATAAGGTACACTTCCTTAGTGTAATATTATCTCCGAGTAGTTTTCTTTATGAATGTACTGATATATTTGTTCATACTTAATTGACAAGCCATACCATTTGGCAGATGTTTCTAACAGTTATTCTCAATATTTTGAGCAGTCTTTTCTCAGTTAACTCATGCAATTATTTTAAAGTAAAATATTAAACCTCTGATGCAGGGCATTTTGACCCTCCCTTGTGCAGTACTGGTGGTTACAAGTGTGTAGTGAGTCAGATCAGGGAACCAATCTGACCAAAATCTTCCCCCACACGGGGAAAAGTGGGGGGAGGTCTGAGTGTCTGAAGTTTTTCAAATCCTTAGTATCTGCAGGAGATGTCAGAAGCAGGTCTAACTTGAATTAGTGGTGGTGCTTAGTTAATGTAAGTTTTTAAACCCTTGGGCACTACTCTGATTTTGTATTTAAATTTGAGCTCTGGTTACCTGTTTTAAGACAGTGAACTTCTAAGTCAGCAAATTATTGATTTAAATAAAAAGATTTTTAAAAATAATTTATAATCAGATATATACTTCCCTGATAGGGAGCAACACTGACATGGGGAGCTTCAAATATCTGTTCTGCTTTTTGAGAGACAAAACAATCCCTCCCTCCCGCAGAAAGCTATTAGTGTTTAAAACAAAAATGGAGAACACAAGCTAATGATAGTTTGTGTCCAGGTAAGAGTGCCCTTTCACACAGAACAGAGCAGAGACGACAAACCAAAAGATGGTGGTGATGGGAAGCAGTGAAAATCTTTGAGAACTGAGACAAAAACTGAAGCTCTTTGAGCCAGGGAGGAAGGTTATCAGCCTGGCTACAGAACCAAAACCACAAAGCTGTTGCTTACCTGTTGGTGACTTAATTGGAAAAGGAAAAAACTCTCAGTCCAGTTTCTCCAGGGTATGTCTGGTGTGTATGTATGCAAGTGAATCTACCCATTTCTATTATTCTGTTCTCTATGTGCTGGTCACGCAGCAATAGAGAAGCCTTAGGGAGGGATTCACATGTTGAAATTCTGTGGGCATCTTCAGTGCTATGGGCAAGATGGCATCATCAACATGAGGACTAATATTGCAAAATCATTAAGTTGGGTCTCTCAGTAGATCTTGAGATGTGTAATATGGAACCCACTGTCTGGGTTGCACTGCTTCGAACTTTCTTTAAAACTTTTTCCAAAGGCCTCACATATGTGAGCTGCATATGCAGAGCTGTTTGTTTAAACCTGTCTTGCAGTTACTCAAAGACTTATACATAGCTGAGCTTCTCAGCTTCAGAGCAGCATTGTCTCTGTGGGTAGGGAGAGACTGTATTTAGTATTGATTATTAGTAGACACCAAATAAATATTTGTATGTGACTCCTAGCAATTTATTAAAGAAAGCTCACATCAGTAATATATAGACACATAGGTTAACTTCTGTTACATTTTACGTGACAGTTTTATCTGGATTTAATAGTAATGATTATTTTAACTCTAAATTTGGACTTTTGATCTTGTCTTTCATTCCTTTGAAAGTGTGACTGCTTGGCTCCACCAAACTAGATTTAGCCAAAGCAGAACAAATCCTATTATTCGTAGGTAGACTTCTCAGGTATGAGATAAATGTCTGAATTCATTAAAAGTTCTGTTCTGTTCAAGAATACTGTTCTGATTTTTGTTTAGAGTTATTTAGTAAGTATTTCAAACGTCCGTTTCCTGTTTTACAAATTGTCAGTAGCAAGTGAAAAGTACTACAGGAGAAAACCCTAAAAATGGAGAGAAATAGATATTCAACAAATACCCATATGTTCAACTAATAATGAATCATAATTGAAACTTCTTAGTCTGTTACACAAAATCAACATGCAGGGCAAACTAGGGCTTACTTTCAGAAGTAGTAAGCTGATCTGTACAAGTTACCAACATAGTCAGGATCACTTACTAATGAAACTGACAATACTAAATACAGTAACCTGTAAATATGTGCTTTGCATATTACTGTGAGATGTTTAAAACGGAAATTGCTGATAATTATGATGTTTATATAATAAGGAAACAAGCTACACACTTACTATGATATATTTTCTGCTTTCAAGTGATCACATTGATCAGCTGACTGATCTCATATCAGCTATAGTTGTTAAGACAAACTCTTGTCCCTAATAATGAACTCTATGTGATTTTTAATTTTTTGTAAATGCCTATAATATTTTTATTGTAGGTAAGCAAGTGAGAACCAAACTGTCACAGGCCTTTAATCACTGGCTGAATGTTCCAGAAGATAAAATACAGGTACTGGCTAATTATTTTTAAAGGGCTGTTACCTTTCTTCCAAGACTACTGATAACAGACAATTCTCTTACCTAGCATAAATGATTATATGCTAAGTTTCTGAATACAATAAAGTAAACTTTCAGGAAAACAACTTTAGTGCAAAGCTTTGACTGTGATGTAACACTAAAGAAATTACTTCCATGACTTGTCTTACATACAATAGTTACTTCTTTCCAAGTGTGCTCAACCTAAGAAAGCCTAACACTCTGTACTGGTGGTTCAGTTTTCATTGTGAAGAGCAGTCTTTTAATTTCCCCAGACTACTTCCTGATGTCTTCTAAAATAAGCTTTTCCTCCTGTCTGACTTGTTTGCTCTTCACTTTCAACTCTGAAGCATTTTTGTCACTGTCTTTTCTTAAGTTCACAAGATAACTTAATTCAGACATACGGAGTCATGAAGCACTATTTGAATTAAACCTTAAATGTCTAGAAGCTGCAAAAGTTTGTGAGACTGACAGTGATATGAAATAGATTAGCAAGATAAATGCTAGAATAGGCTTATCCAAGGAATTCACAGGGAAACTTTCCTGATAGTACTGAGAATGACATAATGGACTAAATAGGTATGCAAAGGTGCTTTCAGTAAGTACTCTCTCCTCTGATTTAGAGTCAGTGGGCAAGAGCATATCTCTTCAGGTCAAAGTAGGGCTCACTTCTAACTAGTAGATGAGTCCTTAGTGCTTTTTAAGTAGGTTATTGTTGCATTTGTATCTTGGACAAACAATTAGATTGCTGGGTTTTGGGTTTCAATCTTTGGGACAGTGGTCACTGAACACTAGGTAACTTGCTCCTCACGAAAATGCTTGCAGCAAAGTCTCTCTTTTCCCGACAGTACCCACCAAATGGGACATACTAGGTTCTTGCCACTACTTAATGGTGGCCTTAGTATTTTTTAGAAGCAGTTTTTTTGATAAATGTTGATTGAGTGCAACGTTTGTAGCTAGCAAGTGGGATTAGTTCATTGGCTTTAGAATCATATCTTAATCAGATGTATTTTGCAGTGAGTTTATACAGTATGCAGATCTACATGCTTAAATTTCTTTCCATTTAAGCAGGTGCTGAATATACCTGTTCCTTGTATAGCAGCTGTGCAATAAAAACAGTATATAGTGTTAAAACTCTTCATTTCTTGTTGAATTGTCCTGCTTTGTAATTGTTAAGGTTCACTTTTAGTCAAATGGAATTGGCTACAAGCTTGATGTTCTGCACAGTTTATTGCTTACCTCAGGTGGTGTATGATATTAGTCTACCTAACAAGTAGCGTGTAGGAGGCTTCCCAAAAGAAGTTGTAGCTGTTGCCTTGCTGTCAAGAATTTTCCAAATGATGTTTCAGAGAGAATAGACTGTCCTTTAAGAGCTCAGTACTGAAGATATCTACACAAAGTGTAGGGGAAGAAAGATAAACTCTCTCTGCTTACCAAAACCAGGTTTACAAGACAAATGTGTTAATCAGTGATCCCTGACACTCAAGAACTGAGTGTGGGAGATCTCAGGTTAGTGAATCTAAGCCTGTCACAACATTGTGTTGCTTTTCTTTTCCTCTATTCATGTTTCTAATAACAGTTACTGCATGACTCCTAGACAATGGCATATTTTAGAACTGTAGCAACAATGAAGAGGAACACGCAAGTGCAAACACTTCTGGGAGTAAGTTCACTTTGAATCTGAAAACACTACACAAAAGCCAGACCACATGATCCAGGACTGAAAGCAAACTGGCTGATGGAGAGAATCATGAATCTGTATTAACAGTAAAAACGAGTGGTCTAAAGGGGAACCTCAGTGACAGAATATTGCTCATTAAAACCTCATCCATTTTAAATAAGGCCTTGCAAAACTGGAGGTTAAATTAAACTTAATTTTCTCTTCTTGTAACAGGTTATTATTGAAGTGACTGAGATGTTGCACAATGCAAGCCTACTTGTGGATGATATTGAAGATAACTCAAAGCTACGACGGGGCTTTCCAGTGGCACACAGTATCTATGGAATCCCATCTGTAATCAACTGTGCTAATTATGTATATTTCCTTGGCTTAGAGAAGGTTTTAACTCTTGATCATCCAGATGCTGTTAAAGTTTTTACCCGTCAACTTCTGGAACTCCATAAAGGTCAAGGCTTGGATATTTACTGGAGGGATACTTACACCTGTCCTACGGAAGCTGAGTATAAAGCTATGGTACTGCAGAAGACAGGTGGTCTCTTTGGATTAGCTGTAGGCCTCATGCAGCTGTTCTCAAATTATAAAAAAGACTTAAAGCCACTTCTCAACACACTTGGCCTCTTCTTCCAAATAAGAGATGACTATGCCAACTTGCACTCCAAAGAATATAGTGAAAACAAGAGTTTTTGTGAAGACTTGACTGAGGGCAAGTTCTCATTCCCAACCATTCATGCAATCTGGTCAAGACCTGAAAGTACTCAGGTGCAAAACATTTTGCGTCAAAGGACAGAGAACATAGATATAAAAAAATACTGTGTACACTACCTTGAAAATGTGGGTTCCTTTGAGTACACTCGAAATACATTGAAAGAGCTTGAATCTGAAGCCTATGAACAAATTGAATCACTTGGGGGGAACCCTGAGCTTGTAGCACTAGTTGAACAGCTGAGCAAAATGTTCAAAGAAACTGAAAATTAAAAACTTAACTCCTGGAGGTGAATTAGAAGTTCTTAAAACTAGACCAGACTGAGAAGTGTGATAATCAGTTTTGCTTAAAGCTTTCTCTTTTAGACACATTACGGAAATTACTGTTAAAAATGATTTGTCACAGAGTATTGAAGTAGATACCCTATTATCTACACAGTCTTAACTGTAGCTGCTTACAGATGGCTTTGTTAAAGCAGATGTACTAGAACTGAAACAAGTTTTGAACCTAAACGTGGTCATCTTCACACACTCATCAGCATTATTTCAGCCCTAAATCTCTCTTAACCAGGCTACTGTAGGTTTCTGGCTGAAACTGTTAAATCAGACTGACCTGAGTGTATTATGCATTTTCAAACAATGCTCCAGTAAACCAAAATGTACCATGTTAAATAACAAATGAAGGTATTTGCAACCACAGTTCACGTAAAACCATTGTGTGGTATTTCTAAGTTAGACTTGTGAAGAACAGATGGATCAGCTTACTAAGTTTGAAAGTTAATATCCTATCCAGCTTCTGGGGTTAGTTTCAGGGGAAGGTGAAACTATGAAAGATAGTATGTTATATGCAAATAAGACTAATGTTTAGTCTGAAATTGTAGCTTTTTAAAGATTCAAGTACCTTAGAGAAAAGATTCCGTTGCATCAGCAAAGCATAAATTTGCTGATTCCAGCTCTGCAGTGAATAATTTTGATCATCTGGTTTTAGATTTTTAAACTGTCAAATATACTGTAGCCAGGGACTTAAATCTATGTATTAGAGCTCATACATGTAACTAAATAGCAACATAATAAGCTGTACAAGAAATGGAATGGGATTCATACCAGGTAATTTTAGGACACTGTAATTGGTGCAGGTCCCTTTAATCTCTGCTAATAATTGAGAGGGGCTTCTCCAGGAGTTCATTCATAATTCATACTGCATTCCTGTTCTGAATTACTATCTGGAGGCATATTACAGGTCTCTCCAAAGAGACAAGTTCAGTAATTTTTTGCTAAAACAAAGTACAACGTCTTGTTCTACAAGCTATAATACCACTTCAGTTTTGTTAATTGCTTTAATAGTGCTTTAAAATTACGTACACGGACATACCAAAATAGAACCAGAACTGAGAGCTAGATTGAGGGGGGAGAGCTGATAAGTGACACAACCCTCTGCTCATCAATATAAATATACATATATATTTATAAAGGTGAACATAATGTAAGCAGAGATGTTTGTTTCTTCTTGGTTGGGCTGGCTTTAATCAGGTTTAATTCCCTTAAGTCTTCATATCCACATAAAGCTTTGCTTTGGTCTAGGGAGGTAATGGTTTAGATCAAAGGTAGGATTGGTGCTATCAGCAGCGGTGTTAGCTCAAGCATGCTCTTCAGAAGAAATGACCTGGGGTACTTGGCTTCTGACAGCTGAAGGATATTTTTAGGCAGGTGTTCATTTACTGTACCTGGAAAGCAGGGAGAGTCATGGTCTTAACCCACTGAGAAAACTAACTGAAGAAGGTTGCTGTAATGTCTTCCCCAGGCAGCCTTAAGATTCTTCTGAACGTGATCAAGCATGAAAAAATCCAGGACTGCTTTCAGTCAAGAGACATATGTAGTTATGGCTGATAGCCTATCCCTTTTATCTGCATGCTGAGGAGGAATCTGTCTGCTCTGTGATTAGGCACAGAATAATAGTCTCTTCACTGAATGGACCTGGTCACCCAGACTGAATAGCTTAAAGATGGTGAAAGATGTCTTTTCTTTAATGTTAATGATGGTGAATTCTAATTCCTTTTTTCTAACTTGCAGAGCTTAGTAGTAAGCCTGTAAATTTTTAATGTTTTATGAGAAAATACTATCTGCAGCGAAATACATTTTTGTGACATGTTTTGGGCATTTCTAAGCACTGTTGCAGCTAATGTTGAATGGGGGAGAGCACTGGAAAAATCATGATTGTCAGGAGAATCTCCTAGTCTTACTGTGAAATATATCCTTGTGCCTATTAGGATACTGTAACTCACATATACAATGCAAAATGCACTTAGTGCCATTTCATATCTGCTCAGTTGCTGGATGTAAACAGTTTTGTGTAATCAAACTTTCCTAATAAGGTAGCTTTTCTTTATATTTGTATGGAACTTCTGTATGATCTCAGACTTCTGCCATGTCATCACTTCTTTGGTTCATTCTGGCAACTCACCCCAGTATTCTAATATCGTATCTTGTAGAATGTCTCCATTAATGTAAGAGAAAGTACGCTGGAAGTTTTCCAGCCACAGGCCCTTTAAACCAGAAATGGATAAGAAAGGAAGAGTATTCCAGGAAAAGAAAGCTGGACCAATGAGAAACTGTACACCTCTCTTACTCTTCTGCCTTCAAGGCTTTTGACACCAGTATTCAAAGCGTAACCTGCAGGTGTATCTTAAAAGGCCCAGAAGCAGAGTATCATTGCTCTTCACTTGGGTTAGGATCAACTGAGGTCTCTGAGGGTTTTTCTTGATTTATTCAGGAGTTGGAAGATGCTGGAATCTTTAAGCTGTTATCTTCATCTGTTAAGTAAGTAGGGTGTCTTTAAGAATTAAGCATCAGCAGTGACGATGCTCCATACTCAAGGCAGATTTTATATTTGGTGCCATAAGATGAGACTGCATCTTCAGCAGTGTTCTCCTATACTGGCTCTGGTTCAGGCTCCTGGTGTTAAGCCATGTTAGGAAAATCGCTTCCTTAAAGCAGTATGAGAGTTCTTGTGGCTGCAGAATTGATTTAGTTGTATAAGCGCCACTCTGCTGTGCCTCCCACAACACAGGGAGTGGGGTTTTTCCTGATTTTCACAAGAGATGCATTGCTGTGGAATGGAAATCTGAGTTGCAAGTGGAAATGCCCATAGGGAAATAAAGCAGATGCTGGTTTCAATGTCAGTCCCTTTGAGCCAGAACTGTTCCTTTTATTATCTTCCTACCATTGCCATCAAGCTCTACTTTGATCACACTACCAGTGCATTTCTTGGGGGTTTAGCTCTTGCAATGCATATAAAAAGAAATGCAAAAACTCTGATCAGTCTCCAGCATTTCTCCCACCTCAGTCTGTTTTCTGATGGTGTGCTTGCTTGGATGTAGATGAATGATGTCACCTGTCTTTGATAGGACAACCGTTGGATGGGACATCTGTCTCTGCTTCTTCAAAGGCTGATGTTATCCCCATCAGTTATAGTGAAAATTGCATCATTTCAGGACCTTCCTGAGGAGATAACTTCTCTCCCACCTTGAGCTCAGACCATTCAGGTACCTGCTAAGAGCAACTTTTGTATCAGCCAGTTGATAAAAACAGCCTAAAAATGTTAGTGGCAGTGGGAAAGTAGCTGTTGATACTTGTTTATGCCTTCAGCTTTATGGTTGATTTTGCTAATTATGCAATATCTAAATGCCTCCATGTGCTATGGAAATTTCCTGTATTAATGGCTTCTTTCCCCAGTTATTGTCAAAATGCTAACATGGTATAAAAACATGAGATTTGTAGGGTTTTTTCTTTTTCCCTTGTATAAAACTGGTTTGAACACTAATGTGTCTTCAGCAGTAAATTGGGCCAGGCTTTTATTCATGTGTAAGAGCTATGTAGGTGTCTATTGCTCCTCTTTGTTCTGTCTTAATCTCATCATTTTACGTTTCAGGTTTGATATTTACTATGTTCTTTGTATTATTTGCTCAGTACTTTCATTGTAATTCTTCCATTTTCTCAGCTATATTTCTATTCTGCTACTAATACCATAGCACACACAATACCATCAAACTCCTTTTTGATCCTGGACAAACAGAATAGTCTGGGTTTGCTTTTGAAATGTTAAATCTTGTCTCATCATACGCCTTCACAAAAGTAATCCAACACTTTCTGTGGTCTTGAAATGCCAGAAACTTTTTTCTCAAGAACCTAAAGCCTAAAGTAATATATTTGATACTGCCATAAATTATTTTTGTCCTACATGGCTTGAGCTCCTTTCTCTCTGTTACTTGTTTGCTTTCAACACCTATTTTGCATTGGTGGTAATGCTCATTAGGCCTTTCTGTGAAACAACTTAATTTGTTAGCCCTGGGCGAGAGGAGTTAGTTTTTGTCTGAATTACCTGGCTCATCAAGGGCCTGATGGAGGTCAGAGCTGGCAGGTGGACAGAGGCAGGAGCAGAGCCAGGGAAAGGATTTGAGAGAATAAGAAAACTCATTTTAGGTTCCTGAGGCTGCCACATGTAATTTCACCTTGTTTTACAGCATCTCCTTTACTTTGTTAGGAAAGGCTAAAAAGTGTGATTAGTTTCCCTGAGCTTCCTGTCTTGCTTTCCAAATAGAATGTAAGAGATACTAAAGTTAGAAGTTATTTATTCTGATAGTTATTTATATAGCTTGCATATTTCATCTTAAGGGTTTGATTAAAGATACAGACAAAATGGAGTACATTGTTTTATTACTGTATTTTTCATTAACAATTTTCCTATACTTGAAGCGAGGGAAACAATCTATTATATGCCTACTTTACTTGATTGTTACCTCACATTAATGTCCTTCCTGAATAACTCTTAGCAAAGCTTAGCATCACTGTTCACCTTTTCTGCAGCATTTTTTTAAATTAGTTTAGAAGGCATCTTTGTGAGATGTGCCTATGAGTAGCCCATGATTAATTAGTTAATTTTCATTCAGTCATATGATCTGCAAAGTTTTTAGTCAAGATGCAAGTTAAACCACATGAATCCTGATAATGTTCCTCACCTGTGTCCCTTATGGAATCAGTAAGTTCTTGCTTACCTCATTGCAAAGGCATTTACTGCACATCTCGGGTTTACTACAGCGTAGAGAACTCTGGGAGATGCCCCAGGAAGGCCTAACGTGATGCTTCCAGGGACAGCACTGCAAAGCCTGACACGAATTTGTGTGCAAGACTACCTCTGTGGAGGGAAATCATAGCTGATTGTCTGCTTTTGGACTCCAAACAGTCCATGAAAATACTCTCCGCTCTCTTGGTATATGCATTATGTGCTGTCACTAAGTATTTGCATCTTTTCTTGATCACAGTAGGTTTTCACTCTTCATAATGTTTCAGTTGTTATTTCTGGAGCATATGGTATGTTACTTAATCACTCAGTAATGTAATTATTGAAGTCTGTAAAGAAGAAAAAAGGTAAGCACATACTTTTTTTTTTTATAAGCTGTTTTGAAATACACATAAAAACGGTCCTGTTCTCTTGCTGCAATCTAGTACGTGTTACTCTGCAGTGAACTTCTCATAGCTGAGGGAGGCATAACAACTTTTCAACACCTTAAGTTATTAAAATCAGGCTGACACCAAGGCCATGTGAACAAATTGAAAGGGAAAAAAATAGAAGGAAAAAACAATTTCTTTATTAAAAATAGAATTTCAGATAATTGCAGAGTTAATACATGAAACATGGAACCAAGTCCTAGAGTTTTTCTGTGGTTTTAACTGAAGAACCCTATTGCTACTTACACTCTCTTCTTTTTGGGGGTGGGATGGAGTGTACAGGTCAAAGTAAAAACCATACAGGGGAGTTGTCATTGCTCTTCTCAGAAATGTAAAAGCTGTGCTATAAACCTTATCTGTTACATTTTGCACCAGCCAAATTGTTCAATAACTTCTGAAGTTAAATCCTTTTTCACTTAGCTGCTTGTAAAAGACAGAAGTCGCAATTCAAGGTAACAAGGTGAAAATGTTAAATTGGTCTAGTTGTTTTATGGGCATTGGGCTTTTCCTGTTTCTTGTCCAGTACACTGGATGAACTATAGCTATTTGTCGATCATGGTGCTAAAACAGAAGAAACAAGAAATGCAAAGAAAAAGAAAGAATAAACAGTAAGTTATGCTATTCTCATTATCACTTTAGAAATACTAAATACAGAAATTCAACAACATGCATGAATGGCAGAATTGCCTATCAAACATGCTGCTGGGATCAGATTTTTCTTGTTGTGCACACCTTTCCTGACGTGCAGTCAGAGCAGAGCATGCTCTCAAGTTTGTACTTGGGAGCAGTGGATGAGTTGGGAGAAGGAGAGCAAGAGGGCTTACTGCCATCGTTCCTGCCGTTGTACCTGTACCGCTATCTATGCAGCTTCTGCATCATTCAAAACTGGAGCAGATAGTTCAAAGGGTGTCCTCAGTGGGAGCTGAATGGGCTCAGGAAACCACACAAGACAACACCACCACCAAAGACATGGAAGAAGGACCAAGGTATCTATTTTTTTTTCCTGAAGACATTAGTTAGCCTGAGAAAACATTACACTTGGCAAAGGAAGACTGTAGGGTAAGGGCACAGAGATCTTCACTGAAATGCCCCTTGGGGGAGCAGCTGCTTTGTGCCAGACAGTAAAGCACACCCTCAAAGCCTGTTGCTTGAAGATGCAAGCCAGCAGTGTGCCAAAGAATTTACATATTATCCAGTTTACTTTGGTTGGAATACAGTAGTGTTACCAAATACCTGTACTTGATTTCTGTAATCAATACCACAGAACTGGAGCAAAGAGTACTAATATGCTACCTGCCAAAAACTGTGTGGAATTATTTAATTCCAGGCACAGGCACAGCACTGAAAAAGCTTCATGATTGTTTCAGTCTTTGTGGTCTCAAAATTCACGTGATACTGTTTGAATTAAGTTGCTATGAGATTTTGAAATATGAAGCACATCAGAGGTGAACCAACGTGTAAAATGTCAACTAGGATACTTTGATTTTATAACCACGGAACTGTGTGAAAGCTATTAGATCTTGTCATACCTATTTCTATGACATAAACTGAAGAGCTCTTACTAAATTTCTGTTCCCCAGCAATCGTTATTTGTTGTGGCTCTTCTCTGTATCCTCTTCCAGTTCACTGATATTTTTGTCAAAGAGTGGGTGTTGAAATAAACGCAGCAACAACTCCAGCAGTGCCGAATACTGGGAAAATACAACTTCTCTCTTCTGTGTGTTCGCTTATGTGAAACCAAGGAGCACGCTTCTTCCCCGGCCCGATGCTGCACGAGGGGAGCTCGCTGCCGTCTCCCCGAGGTGCCCGCACTCTCCTCGGTTGCTGCGTGCCAGGGGAGCGGCCCAGCCTCTCACTGTGGCCCCGCTGGCTCTGTGGAGGCGCAGCTTGCGCGCTGCTGGCGGCTGCACGTGCAAAAGGCCGGTGGGATGTCACTGGCGGTGGCTGAACCGAGCGCAGCGGGGCCTGAGGCCCAGCAC
>NW_010316637.1:0-541 GCF_000700745.2 Antrostomus carolinensis
AGCCCCTTTCCCTCTCCCGGTCCCACTCGGCTCCTCTCCCGCGTCTCTCCGCTCCGCTCCTGCCCCTTTTTTCCGGGTGTTTTTTTCCCCGTGAAAACCAGCTGCTGTTCTCTAAAGGGACACTTGGGGTCGTACTTTCTGTCTGTTTGAGCGTAAAAACAGTGTAAAAAGAAGCCCTAATCTCCCTTAATCGTTACAAAATGTTAGGAAAAAAAAAAAATCCTGTTACCGGACCAAAAAAAACCAAAAAACCCCCAAACACTAAAAAAACCTTACAAACCGAAAACTATTACCTTACAAGCCGAATAGTACTTTGCATGCAGTCACTCACTAAGGGAACAGCAGAAGAAAGCAAACTCGGTCCCCTCAGAACTGAAGTGTAATTATATTTTCTCCCTTCTCCCCCTAATATTTGCAATTGTCTGTGTCAATGCTTTTGCTTTACTTTAGGGAGAGATGCGCTTCTTGTAACCGGGAGGATTTCCCCGGTTGTATAAGGGGAGCTGACAGCCTTGCCGAGCCGGTGCTTCCCTCGCCCCCT
>NW_010316638.1:0-226 GCF_000700745.2 Antrostomus carolinensis
CTGGAGAAGCCACTGGAGCCCCCAGGATGTGCTGGCTTCTGTCTGCTCAGCAGCTCAGACACACAAGGTGAGCACGAGCATTCATCCTGGCTTAGGGGTGATGCTCCTTGGGTCAAGGTGGTGTTTGAGATCTCTCCACAGGCCATCAGGGTGGGCAGGATGTCCCCAGGGCAGACAGGTCCTTGCATGATGGGCATCCCATGCAAGCCAAGCCCTGGAGGGGAGT
>NW_010316638.1:362-634 GCF_000700745.2 Antrostomus carolinensis
AGCTCCGAAGGGCTGGAGATTGCTGTAGGGACTTGAAGGCTCCAGGAGCTGCTGCCGTGGTGGGAGAGAGCGAGCAAAAAGTTCCTAACTGAGCTCATTACGAAGCTCCTTTCTGTTCAAAAACTCACGTGGAAATACAAAACCCCTGGGAAAAGCCTGTCTCACATTTGGTGGGTGTGGGACCAGAGTGAACAGGGAGGAGAGATGTTCTTGCGTCCCCATCCTGGCCCATGGGAAGCCAGATGGATGCTCAAGCTGACACAGCTCCAGCC
>NW_010316638.1:686-1298 GCF_000700745.2 Antrostomus carolinensis
TGGATAAACCCGGGAAAGGTACTTCCACCCCAAAAATATACCAGCACCTTTCTTCAGGGTGGCTGTGCTGATGGATCCGAGGTAAATGGAATTGATGGCAGCAAAGCTTTAGAAACTATCAATGAAGTTAATAATACCGAATCGCTGAGACCAGCTGATATTTGCTCAGGGCCCCGGAGGAACTCAAGCATGAAATTGCTAAATTATCAGCTGTGGTTGGTACTGGCTGCTCAGAGCTGCTGAAGTACCAGGGGAATGGGAAAAAACCAAAACAAACCCAAACCAAAACAAACCCAAACAAAAACAGCCAACCAACCAAACAAACCCCACCAAAAAAAATCCTACCAAAAAATTCCCCAAACCAAACCAAACCAAAACCAAAACTAGAACCAAAACCAGAACCAAACCCAAAGTGACACTGATTTCCAAGAAGAGCTTCAGGGAGATGAAGGGAATTACAGACCGGGAGGCCTGACACCTCTCCTGGGCAAGGAGATAAGAGCAGCAGAGTGAGATGAGGTACAACCGGGAGGCACTGCCATGGCTGCAGCAGGCGACAGCAGAGCTCGAGCCCTCTGGGGCAATGTCCTGGTTTTTAGCTGAAATAGAGCT
>NW_010316639.1:0-1065 GCF_000700745.2 Antrostomus carolinensis
ACCCCACCCCACCCCACCCCACCTGGGGTCTCCTCTCTGTCTCTCTCCGGTAGGTGCCGGGGGCCTGGGGGCGGCTGGCAGCATCCAGGCGGCCGTGCGGCAGCTGGAGGCCGAGGCCGACGCCATCATACAAATGGTACGTGAGGGCCAGAGGGCCTGGAGGAGGCAGCGGGGAGACACGGTTAGCATGGCCGCCCTTCCTCTTCCTCCTCCTCTTCCTCTTCCTCCTCCTCTTCCTCTTCTTCCTCCTCTTCTTCTTCCTCTTCCACTATCGCCATCTTCCTGCACCATCTCCTCTCTTCCTCCTCCCTCCTCATCCCACCACAACCTTCCTCCATGTCCTCTTCCTTTTCACCCACAGCTTCCTCATCAGCTTCCTCTTCTTCATCTTCATCCTCATCTTCATCCTCCTCCGTCTCATCCTCCTCCTGCACAGTCTCCTCTCTTCCTCTTCCTTCTTCATCCCACCACAACTTTCCTCCGTGGCCTCTTCCTTTTCGCCCACAGCTTCCTTGTCATCTTCCTCTTCATCATCTTCATCCTCTTACTCATCATCTTCATCCTCTTCATCGTCATCTTCATCCTCCTTTACCTTCATGCAACTTCATCCTCCTCCATCATCATCTCCTCTCTTCCTCTTCCCTCCTCATCCCACCACAACCTTCCTCTGTGTCCTCCTCCTTTTCGCCCACAGCCGCCTCATCATCTTCCTCTTCTTCATCTTCATCCTCTCCTTCATCATCTTCATCCTCTTCTTCATCCTCTTCTTCATCCTCGTGGACCTTCATGCAACTTCATCTTCATCCTCCTCTGTCTCATCCTCCTCCTGCTTCATCTCCTCCCTCCTCATCCTCCCTCTGTGTCCTGCTCCTTCTCACCCTCCTCCTCATCTTCATCTTCTTCTTCATCATCTTCATCTTCCTCATCTTCCCCCCACCCCTTCCTCCTGTTCCCCTGCAGCCTTCCTCCCTCTTCACCTCCTTCCTCCTCCTCCTCTTCCTCCTTCTTCACCTCCTTCCTCCTCCTCACGTTTTTCCTCCTCTTCCTCCTTCTCTTCCTCCTCCT
>NW_010316640.1:0-2062 GCF_000700745.2 Antrostomus carolinensis
GGTCTCGGCCGCCTGGGGGTCTGCGGAAGGCCCGGCCTGCCGGGAACGGGGAAGCCACCGTAACGAGCAGAGCTGCCATGCCGCCTGCTTTTGGCCGTAGGGCTGCGGGAGGGTGAGGAGAAGGCGCAGGAGGAGCTTTTCCCTTGTCCGTGTGAAAGTGAGCACGGTAGCGCAAGTACAGTCTTACAGGCATCTAATGGACTACGTAAAAAGTTTATTTTCCTTTCTTAATTGCTTGTTACAGCTCAGCCATTTGCCAGATTTATCAGATTTCAGCTCTCTGGCATCGCCTCTCTCATTGGAGTGTTGGATCGAGGTCTTGATGTACATACAGCGTGTGCTGTCCTTGATGTGTCTCCTTGTAGCTGCTTTTGAGTGTGATTGTATCTGAATTCATTATCTTTGACCACAGATGAACATCAAACAAGCACATGGAGTTCCAGATGCTGATCCTCGGAGAATCCACGTGTGACTGGATGGATAATCTGTTGGCTCAGTTCCAGCCTGGTGGAGCCTGCGCGCGGTTGTTTCAGGCTGTGATGTACAAAAAGGGTACAGCATTTATTCTGCCAGGGCATTACATGCAATCTTTGATTTCATTTACATACCTGTGGCAATGATCCTGTTACCTTCTTTCTAATACATGTGACTGCGCATAGCAGATCATGCCTAGAAAGTGTTGTGATTTTGAAGTCAGAAATTAACCTGTTAGTGCTGGAATTGGTTAAACAAAGTTAGGCTCTGATCACAAAAATATACAGGCTCATGCCACCTTGAGCTCAGTTGTTTAACTGGGTTAAGCACCTAGGTACCATGGTAGGTCTAGGCCCAGCTGGTTAGGATTCTGAAAAATAGCGAAATGATAGTACTCAATCAAATAAGACTCCAGTGGCTGCCACCCACCAAGTTAAACAATTTTATTTAAAAACAAGATAAACCAATGTGCTTTCTTGATTAAAGGCAAACTTGAGTCTTAAGGTGCGCGTTAAGCTTAAGTAAGATAGATATATATGGCCTTACAGTATTCTTTCTTACATATTGTACACGAATCAGAAATACTGTACATGAATCAGAAATACGGATGTTGCAGGTGTGTGATGGACCAGCAAAGGATGAAATACTGATACTGTAAATAAATATCCATGACTTGAATCTCTCTTCCCAAACCTATTTCAGTCCTTCTACAAATATTTTTTTTGCTCAGAATGCGGATATAGGTCATAGCATTATTGCTTCCTCTTCTTAGAGGAGGGTGCTCATTCAATTTGCTGCTTTCAGGTTCCACCTGAAGCTACAAAACACTGCAGTTTTCATCTGTTTCACGTTCACACAGGGATGTTTTAAGTCATCTCTCTCTCCAGTGCCAGTGTTGGGAGCTTGGGGTGAAGATTAGGTGAGCATTTCTGTACTTGACAGGTACAGGTTTGCCTGGCAGGATGCTTAGGATGAGAGGGCAGACGTCTTGAGTTGAAGGATAGTCTTTAATGGCCTGGGAGCCTTTCTGTATTGGAATGAACTGCTGAAGACACCGACAGTCTCACGGCTGCTATGTTGATTGGCAACTGGCATTTTGTCAGAAGCCAAGGGATTTTGAAGGCTCTGTGTTCAGGATACTCTTCTATTCAGTCCCCTTCTGCAGGGACAGTCAATTTAATTACAGAGGTATGGACTGGAATTTTTGGCAGTTATTGTTATCAGTGATAATGATAAATTGTCTCTCTATTGGCTTAAGCTATCTGTTTGTGTAGTGCCTCAGCGATTACATTTTACTTCTGCCAGTGATTGCTAGAATGCTTACTTTTGAACACACTGGTTCTTTTTCTGTGCAGCACAAAAATATGCTGTTTTGTGGAAACAGAAATAGTTGGTATTGGTAGGACATTGTGTGCTTGGAGTAACATGCAGTTGTAAAAAAGATCAGCATGGAAAAAGAGGATCCTGAGTTCTGGTGTCAGCCTGATCTTGACTCGCTGGGTGATACTAGGTGAATTACTTGACCCTTTAGTGCTTATCATTCTGTAAATCATGAATCACATGTGTCCTGGTTTTTAGCTGAAATAGA
>NW_010316641.1:0-2610 GCF_000700745.2 Antrostomus carolinensis
TCTGTCAAAGGACACCAGGATACACGTAGAGGTGAAGCCGAATCTTGAAACAGTAATAAATAAATAGCTGCCTCTGACACTGAGCTTGTTACCACCACAGGGGCTCAACTTAACTTCAACCAGTGTTGATTTACCCAAAAGAGAAACTGGGGCACTGGGAGTGAAGCGATGTCCCCAAGGTCACACGGCAGAGCAGTGGCAGCCAGCTTGGTCCCAGCCATGGCTACCATGTGCAGCGGTTTCCACCCACCATCAGGCCCCACCACCTTGTTTCTGTAGCTGCTCACAGGTTACCTCCCTCCAGCCCCTTGTCTTGAAACTTTTTCAAGTCTAAACACACCAGCCCTGCGACCTGCCACACCAGTGAGCCCCACTGGAAGGAAATGCATGCTTTCCACTCGCCCACCTTCTCTGGCACTGGATGCTCCAGACGCTTTCTTTGGAGGATAGGCAGCCTGTTAAGGAATGCAAGTTGATGTTTCAAAACTCAGCAGCAAAAGTAATCCTCCGCCCATGACCCAAATTTTAGAGGTGGAGGAAATTAAATTCCTCCAGAATTTAATCTCTTAGAAGGGGTCCAGGGGACCCCCATGCCAACAGCTCATGTTCAGGATTGGTAGTGAGCAAAGTAGTCCTTGGTGCCTTCTCCCGGGCCTGGTGGCTTGGGCAGTGACCAGGCAGACTCTTGCTGCTGTGGGCGGGTGTGTGGATGTTTCTGTCCCTCGCCGCCCCCAGTCCCCCATCCAGCTTCAGGTGTGGTCCCTGATAGTAACTATCGTAGATTCCAGACTGTCTTCAAACTCCCATAGAAGCCCCAGGTCCTTTTCCTGGTAATTAATAGATCGTAAGGTAGTCACCAGGTCCTTTCCTTGGTCATTAATAGATTGGAAAGTAGTCCCACTGTTTATTTTCTGAGTGATGAGTGTTTTGGATCCCAGCAAAAATTAGTTGATGTTAAAGTTTGGACCCAAAACCTGGGTGTGCTCTGGTCTGTGGGTTCTCCTGCCCCTCTGCCTCTGACTAACGCTTGGTGTGTGTCACAAACTTCAGGTCAAAATACTCCATTTCCTGCAAATATGGGGGTTGTCAGGACTATGTTCAGCTGCAGGGTTAGTCCCATCAGAAATAAATCCTCCAAATTTTGGTGCCTCTGAAGAGAGAATATTTGCTGGAAGCTGAGAGCTTTCTGTGTTTGCTTTTCTTTATTTAAGGAGGGGGGGGGAAAAACTCCCAAAAAACAGATGCAAGAAACTTAGGAAAACTTTTGCAGTGTGCCCATGACCGTGGGTGATTCCTCTGTCCCTTTGGAATCTGACAACAAAATTGAAAGTGACAGGGGTATATTGTTGAAAGTTCCTTTTCTTTGATCATTTTCCTTGCTGTGTCTGTTCTGACTAAATGAGAGAATGGGGCTCCGAATACATAGCAGGTTTTCTTTTTTTTTGTTTTCTTTTTTTTTTCCTTTTTTTTCAGGGGTGGGGAAGGTCCAAGTACTGTCATGCAAAAAAAAAGAACACCCTGCAACCACAAAGGCCTGCATCTTCTCTTACTTATGCTGATGTGAATGAAAAATAACTCTGCTGATCTCAATAAAGCATCATCAGTGTGTGTGTACAAGAAAGCAGAGGACTGGGTGCCTGATGTGTGTAATTGCCGAATTTACAGCATTTCCTTGCTTCCCTTTGCCCCGGCTCCTCCTTTCAAAAAGGAAACCTTTGGAAGAAAATGCCTTTAACCTGGAGAGTGAATGCAACCTAGGTGGTTCAGCAAAAACAATTTAATTCAAGAACCTGGTACTGATAGAAATAGAATTGTTAAAAAATAAAAATAATAAAAAACCCCAACAACAAAAAACCTCACAACCTCCAGAGAGGAGAAAGTGAACTAAACTAATCCTATTAAACGTGGTAGCATGTTTCTGTGCAGCTCGCTGAGAGATTAAGCACAGGAAAAGGGATAAGTGCTGCTTCAGTTTCACTAAACTAATGTGACAACTTGTCATTGGAAATCTTTACAGCTTGTTAGCAGATGACTAGCTGATTCAGATATGTTTTCTACCATTTCCTTTGTGTCTGGGGGTGGTGTTTTTTCTTTCCTGTTCCTTTCTTATCCATACTGCTTTATTTTGCTTTTTAATCCTTCATGTCTCCTTCAAGTCAAAACATTTAACTTGCTTTAATCAATATTTTGTTTTGAAGATGTCCCTTGACCTTTTGTTTGTGCAAATTAACCTTCAAGGGCACCTCACTCATTCATTAACCTCAGTGGGATGCCGTATCCCTTGTACATGGCATTTTAGGATGCATAAAACATTTATGAATGTTTAGACATACTGCGGTGAATGACTGTGATACTGCTGTGGTTACTACTACTGCTACTAATAAATTCATTTTCCTTCCATCTCTCTCTTTCTTCTTCTTTCCTTTCTTCCTTTCATTCTCTTTCTTTCTTTCTTCTTCTTTCTTCTTTCTCTCTTCTTCTTTCTTCTTTCTTCTTTCTTCTTTCTTCTTTCTTCTTTCTTCTTTCCTCTTTCTTCTTTCTTCTTTCTTCTTTCTTCTTTCTTCTTTCTTCTTTCCCTCTTCTTTCTTCCTCTTTCTTTCTTTCTTTCTT
>NW_010316642.1:0-25259 GCF_000700745.2 Antrostomus carolinensis
TACTGGTGGATGAGAAACTCAACATGAGCCAGTAATCCACACTCACAGCCCAGAGGCCAATAACCGTATCCTGGGCTGCATCAAGAGAAGCGTGTCCAGCAGGATGAGGGAGGTGATTCTGCCCCTCTACTCTGCTCTCGTAAGGCCCCACCTGGAGTACTGCGTCCAGTTCTGGAGCCCCCATCACAAGAGAGACATGGAGCAGCTAGAACAAGTCCAGAGGAGGCCACCAGGATGATGCAAGGGCTGGAGCACCTCTCCTATGAGGACAGGCTGAGAGAGTTGGGGCTGTTCAGCCTGGAGAAGAGAAGGCTCCAGGGAGACCTTATAGCGGCCTTCCAGTACCTGAAGGGGCTATAGGAAAGCTGGGGAGGGACTTTTCATAAGGGCAGGGAGTGACAGAACAAGGGGAAATGGGTTTAAGCTGAAAGAGGGGAGGTTTAGATTAGATATTAGGAAGAAGTTCTTCACTGTGAGGGTGGCCAGACACTGGAACAGGTTGCCCAGAGAAGCTGTGGATGCCCCCTCCCTGGAAGTGTTCAAGGCCAGGTTGGATGAGGCTTTGAGCAACCTGGTCTAGTGGAAGGTGTCCCTGCTGATGGCAGGGCGGTTGGAACTAGATGATCTTTAAGGTCCCTTCCAACCCAAACCATTCTATGATATTAAATTAATTGGAGACTTTCTGGTGTCTAATTTTAAACTAATAAAAGCCATTAATTTTATCATTATTTTGCCAAATTTCTTTCATTTGTAGTGGTGTTGAATATTTGGTTGCTTCAATCACTATTCATCATAAGCAAAATTGTTTCTTGGGGGGTTAGTGGGTTGGGTTTGGGCTCACATGATGCTGTGTGCTTTAATGGATTGGATTGTAGAACTGGACAATAAAATTTATGACATAATGAATCTCTGAGTGAGGTAATGTGATACAGAGGGTTTTTTTAAAGCTATTTTCTTTAACCTTCCTAGAAAGAGTGCGTGTATTGTGTTGCTGCTATCTGATGCAGCTATTCCAGGAGAGAATAATACTTAACAAATGGAATGCTTAAAATAATGATGAAAACATATTTTGTCAGACCTTGTTGACTCCTTCTGTTTGCTTCCCCTCCCCCAGACAAACGTGTTGATGATTGGCCCTTGATGCAGTCTCCGTTCCCAACACTGACTATAAGCACTATTTATCTCCTCACTGTCTGGCTGGGCCCCAAATGGATGAAGACAAGAGAGCCCTTCCAGTTACGTTTCCTGTTGGTTGTTTACAACTTTGGAATGGTTCTACTCAACTTCTACATTTTCAAAGAGGTGTGTATGCCCTCTCACAGGAGGGAATTCCTATTTAAGTCTGAGGGTGTCTACAGATTGCAAAATAAAAATAATCTTAGATGTTAATGAGTCTTTTGAGGGTGAATGTTTTGCACAGACTTCTAAAGCCGAGTTTGCCTTTTATGTGAGTGTTTCTGTAACTAGGCATGTTCTGTTTTGAGAATAAATGCTCTAAATGGGTCTGTAAAGAGAATTTGTGTACTAGCTATTCCAAGTTCTTCTTAGATTTCTGTTAGTGTAAATACTGGACAAATTAACTAAAATCCTTAGATTTAACACTTATAACTGATTTTTAGAAATTTTTTTTTTAATAATCCTAAAGAGTTTTAGAAATTGAGCTGTTGTTGGTGTTGTGTTTATAATTTTTAGAAATTCAAATGTCTATAATCTGTAGTGAGGAAAGGTATCTTATCTTTTAGAATAAGAATAAAAAATAAGTGAACTGTATCTTTAAATAAAAATAAAAGGATATAGTTCTTCTAATATTTGGTTTGCAACATTCTGAGTGTGTTAATTTTAATAAATTTCAGTGTTGCTGCATTTCTCCTTTGTTACATTTTTTTTGTACAGAGGAAATTACTAGTAACAATTCAGTGGATCAGCTCTTTAGCAGTAGCTAAGTGGGATTACTTAACAGTTTGGTAATCGTTATTCAAGGATAGCTGACCAGAATATAGCTGATGCTAAGGAGTAGTTCGTGCTGCTGTGACTTTACCCATGTGAATTGAGAATCTTCTTCCTGGAAGAACTCGGATTGTAAATTTGCAAAATCTGTTTCCAGAAGTAAGCAAATAACAGAGCAGTTAAAATTACAGCATTGCAGGACTCTGTTTCTGGCTGGTCTGTTCTGTGCTTTTGCCAGGAAAGCATGGCATATCTGACAATGATCTGCGTATTGACCCTTCCCCAGAGCTTCTATTACAAAATTGTTAACTGATTTCAGCCTTTTTTTCTAAGATATGGTTCAGTAAAGTTTTAGCCATCACACCTCAGTCATCATTTTATCTAAATAGTTTCCTTCCACTATTCAATTAAGTAATAAAATACTACAGGTACAACAGAATTTAATGCTAACACCCAAAGATAGTTGTGGGAATGGATGAAATCCAGTCATCTTGGCAGGTTAAAACTGAAACTCCTCTGAAATGATTTCTGCAGTGTTTTTGCCTTTTCTGTCTTTTTCACTTATTCTTTTAAATTGGTTTGTTTTGTCAATAAGCTGAATTATACCAGACTTGTGGTCGATTACTTTTCAAACCAATGTTGTTTATGGCATAACCCATGTGTTAGTATGGCATTTCCAAATCCCTGAATTAACTGAACGTGATTGCAATTACATGTTTGCTGCTGATAGGCTGAAAGCTCATAGTTTTAGACACAGACAGAGATTCTAGTTTCCTGCTATTTCAAATGGTAGGTTGTTATTCAATGGATGTTAAGGCTATGGATAAAACGTTTACTGGAAGTGTCTTTTCTTGATCTTAAAGACTGATAGGAGGAAGATGTTCAAGATTCATTTTTTCCCTTTAACCAGGCAACTTCTGCTTCAATCTACAATACCAGTGTGCCACTGTTGTAGTTTGTATAAGTAATGTAATTGTTATGAGTAAAATGATACACAGTTTGTATTTTGTGAATGACTGTAAAGTTTCCAGGTATTGCTGAGAACAGAATTTGAATGTAAAATGCCTCTAAGTGTTATTAAAATAATTATCCTGATGGCAAGCTGTATTGTTCATCTGCGATAACTTACATTAAAACGGTAAGTCCATAAAGCACTGCTAGGTTGTCTTGTCCAAGACTCCCCCCATGCATTGAACTCAAATTCATGTGCAAATTAGGAGCAAATTTTGCTTAGAACATGCACAAGTCTCGGATGCACAGCCCCCATTTTGCCACAAAAACTTGAATTTCTTATTGTACTTCGAGGCAGTCTGATGAAGTCAATTTACTGCCTTTTGCCAAGTGAACTTTGGTCAAATTACCCAGTAGGTCCCAGTAAAGGTTGGTTGGTTTCTGTAACAGTGCGGACTAAGCTGCTCCCTGCTCTTCTCTGATTCTATCAAATCTGTTCGTGCCTGTGTGGGACCACACTGGGGAGTAGTGGTGTACAGCTGTTTGTATATGGACTTGGATGATGCACAGGTAGTTCAATTTCTTTCTTAGCATCATTTCTGTGGATGTTTGTTTGACTTCCCTACTTTAACAGACAAGTGCAACCAGTAAGTCCAGAGTTTCATAAGGTTTTATATGTTGGTTTTACCTGGATAACACTTGTCTCTGCATCTGACTGCACTACTAGTGCTGTGTGCAAGATGAGGTACCAAAGTAAGTTTAATCTAAATAAGATGGAAGTCAGGTTAGTGGTAAGAATAGTCAGTGCCTACCCATGTTTATTTTGAAGATTTTTTTTTTTTTTCTATCACCCTTCTTTATTTTTACAGATCACAATTTACAGGTTATGTCTGCTCCACTGCTGTATTTTTTCGATGCTTAACAGGGCGAATTTCCTGGCTTTAAACAGTCTTGGATCATAACATTTATGAATGTCAAGATTAGAAGTATTACTTGAACCTTATACAGCTCTACACAAGTCTACAAAAGTTCTTCTTTCCAATGGGAACTTGCTCAAATGTCAAGTTCATCTTTTCTTCAGGTTATTGCAACGTGCTTTATTTGGAGTGGCCTTACAGGAGCACTTCATGTGCTTTAGGCCATTTCTGTTGGCATGAAATAGGGAGCTTTTCTTCATCCTTATGAGTGCTCAGCATTGGCTGTTCAGGGTTTTTGGAGTTGTTTTTTTTTTCCTGAATTTTGATTTGTGTACTGTTCTAAGAATAGTAGATCCAAATTGTCTAATCCCTGACTCTTGGAGAGAGTTCTCTCAAATCCATCATGGGAATAGCATTTCTGTCATTCATAGTGAAAACAATTAGGTATTTTCTGTCTCTGAAGCTGGAGTCGTCAGAGGGAATACTCCTGTTTGAACAGCTTAAGGTCATACTGGAATTCTTACTAATTTGTATGGGACTCTAATTATCTTGGCAGATGCATGCAGAGAAAAATTAGTACTTTTTAATTTACAAGAAACAAATAGGTACTGTGTAACAACAGGTTGTTAAAACTACATATTGGCTTTCTTCAATAGTATTCTCAGGGCTGATAAGGGTATTTTAAGTATTTCTGTTCAAGTAAGTTTGATGTAGCAAAAAAATTGCTGATAATTGTTATGAATGTGTTTTATATAACATCTTTCCCCTCATGTGACTTTAATATTTTCAGCTGTTTTTGTCATCAAGAGCTCGAGGGTACAGCTATGTCTGCCAGACTGTGGATTATTCAGATAATGTTTATGAAGTTAGGGTGAGTACTTTATTTCTTTTTTGTATTTATATATGAATGTATGTAGTATATAGCACTACACGATGGTTTAAGTCTTGTTTGCAAATAGTGTTTCCAAAGTTCTGCTGTCAGCCATGACTGTATCCCATTATCTTCTCACAGACCACCTCGGGTTTGACTACATTGTACGCAGCAAGTGCATCAGTGTATTTGTATTAACTGTCATCTGACTGCTACAAGTAAGGGTAGTAAAGATAACATCCTTGGCTTCATCGTGGTTGTACAATCCAGGATAAACTTTGTATACATACTTTGGCTCCTAGACCTTGTGAAGTATTTGATACCAGAGTAACCGCAGTAAAGGTGCAGTGTTCTAGCTAGATCAAAGCATGTAAGATACTGTGGTTGCACTTCACTCATATTGGTGAGACAACTTCTTGTCTCCTTTACCCATCTTTGGCTTCCTGAAGTCTTGCTGGCTTCTGGTAAATGTATTATGAGTATGTTTCATTGTAGAAGCTCTAGATCTCACATCTGTGTTTTTTGGAAAGCATTCAGATTGAAATCAAAGTGCAGATGCTTGTTAATTTCTGTAACACTGTGGATTAGCTCATGTACTAAACATTATCTTCTGGCAGAGCTGACACTTGAGAATCTCTCAGCTGTTCTTGCAAGTTTCACCTGCAGATTAGAACATGTTCCTGAAAGTATTGTAGTCTAAATACATTTAATATTTACAACACATTTCAAGAAATGTCTTGTCTACAAGGTGGCTGTTCATGGGTAGTATTACTCAAAAGCCTGTGTACATAGCAGGAGTGACAGCAAGAAGGATAGGTTTAAGTCTTACACCTTATGTGTAATGGCTGACATTGCAGAAGAACAACAACTCTGTATGTAGATTTTTATTTGCCTTATGATAGTTACCCATCTTTCACCTTTGCCAACACTGTGCACTCACTATTTCGGTCACTAGAATACTTCTGTTAATAATTTTGTTTAAAAACAAAATCTAGCCATGTCTAAGAAATGCTTGACAGGGTTTTTTTTTTTCAATAGATAAGCAAAATAGAATGCCCTTGTACTCAGCTGGATGACATTGAGGGCTAGTATGCCATATATTGAAGGAATTTTTATATTAGATAAGTTCAAGAGGTAATGACATTTAGTATGCAAAAATTCTGTTTCATAGCCTCACTTTTAGGTGCACTTGTTTGTGGGAGGCTGTGGAGGGGTCAGACCTGCTTAAAAGGATTATCTTCTGTTTTGTTCATTAGGACAAACAAAGCATTATTGTACTGTGAAGTAAAGGCAAAATGACCTGCACAATGTATTTATTCCATACGGTATGTCCAGAAAAGAAAGACTGCTCTAGCAATATCTACTCTTTTGATTTCCTCTTAAAAAAAAAAAAACAAAAAAAACAAAAAAAAAAAAAAACAAACAAACAAAAAAACAAAAAAACAAAAAACAAAAAACAAACAAACAAACAAAAAAAAAACCCAAAAAACCCAAAACAGACTTGTGGATCTGAATTAAAATTTATTTCTAAAATTTGAAGTTGTAACATGTTTAGTTTGCAACTTGGAGAATTGACAAAGCAGGCAAAATTGAGTTCTTTCAAGTTATTGTGGCAACTGTGTAGCATGTTATCAGTCAAGACCCTTATCTTGATCATTATCTCATAGTTCTTTTGAATGAATTCTCAATTTAGGTAAATAAGTCAAAAAACTACACTTTCCACAAGTGTGCCTTGTCTAACTAGAGTCTGGGATACATTTCTGGTCTATTTTGCAGGGCATCATGCTCTGCATTTAGAAGGTAATGTTGTTGGGTTTTGACACTGTTGGACAAAAAAAACCCAAAAAAACCCCAAAACCCCAAACCTCCTCAAGATCCCTTTCACTGTCACTTTTCATAATATAAACCTGCAAAAGCAATTTTAAAATGTAAGTAAACATGGACTTCTTTTTGCAGTTTTGAGTTTAGAACTGATAAACTTTGTAGCACCTCTCTCACACTCTCTTAATAGAACTAGATACTAAGTGTCTAGTGTCTGCTGGCACAAGGTTTTCTCTTAAGAGGAATGCTACACTGCAACAGTAGAATTAATTACAAATGTAGTAACCTTATTTGTAAGAGAATGAGTAAATAAGTCCTGTATTAGTCAGATAAAAGAGACTGGGACTAACTCAAATGGAAACAGCACTGAGCCCAGAAAGCATTACAAGAACATGCTTGGAAAGCAGCAGCTTCGTATATTACTTTATTGTGTGGCTTAAAAAGCTGGAACAAATACTGAGAAATGTGAAACTAACTGCACATGGTGGTCTAAATGGCAACATATGGTGTGACCTCTGTTTCTGGGGTTTTCTGGGAATGTGCAACTATGGTGTTGCCATGTAATGATCCCTTTTGATCAAAGCTCTTCCTTGAAATGAGGGGTAAAGAAACCATCCTTTGTTCCTTGAGGGACTATGGAGAGCTGGTAAACAGTTTAAAAAAAAAAAAAAAATTAAAAAAATAATAAAGTTTGGCTATCCTGGGTGCCAGAGCACATCTTTCCTCTCCTCCCCAACCCACATTGTGTGTCAAGACAGTAAACCAATGGTGATTTCAAGTGAACAGTGTGAGGGCATTGGTGGCCCTTGCCCTGTATTATGCAGCAACACCAGCGATCTGTAGCTCACAGACCTCTTAAGTCAGACCTTGCCTCTTCGTTTTGCCAGTTTTTAAGGGGATATTAATGAATTTGTCTGTACGTTTTCTTCAAGTTTATGAAGCTCCTGGCTGTCACTGACAAGTAATTCTGTAGATGGTTTACACATAGTATGAAGTTGATCCTCCTTCTTACTGTTTTGAACCTACCTACACCTGTTAATCTCATCCAGGCCCCCCTGACTGTTGTTCTACAAGAGGGAATGGATGACTGGAACGAGCAGGAGAAATTAGATGCCACAGTTGCAGAAATAAACTCGTTTTTAAAGGACTTATCTTCTCCGTGTAGTAGGTAGCCACCTTACTGAGTGCTGGTAGGAAGTTGAAGAATGTGTTTTGTAATTGGTTATATGAAAAATGAAAATGTTCCTAGTGGGCAAGAAAGAAACGGGACAACAAAACCCTGAGAAGGGATTTTGAAGGAGCTGCAGCTGCCTCTCAGAAGAACTTTTTTGGTTATAGTTAAGGAGTCAAAATAATAAACACAAAGGGCTGAGGTGTTAAATCCATGCTTTGTAGTACTCTTTTGGAAGCTCCAGTATTTGAGGTGAACAATTTCCTAACACTAACTTAAGGCATGTCAGTGTCTGTGATTAGTCACTTTCCCCTTCTGCTTACATTTGTGTATCCTTGTTTCCCAAATCAAGGTTCATCTATTTTATTAGCATATCTGAAGAGCTGAGACTTAGGAATCTGAAGCTGTGTGATTTAGTTAATTCCTAGTTTTAAGTTTGCTGATTGTAATCATAAGGCTGAGCTATGATTGTCTTCTGTATTGTTATTGTAATCTGTGTTGTCTGTTTTTATGTCTAAAGCTTGAGTAATTTCCTCTTATGAAGTAAATATAATAATAATACACTTTAAACTTCTGTGAAAAGGGAACTAGACTTAACAAAATAGACTTTATGGTCCTGTAAACAAAATTCAATAAGTGAAGCAGGGAAAAGAGTCTGTTACCTTCTAAGATGTACTTCTCCCTTTAAACCCTTTAATGGATAACTGTCTCCAACCTGAAATGAGGAAGGAGGGTGCAGGAATGGACTCCCATGTTAAAACAACCCTCTCTTCAAAAGCCCTGCAGCAGGCAGAGGTCATGGGACTGGGCTGTAATTAATCTTCTGTGCCATCTGGTGTTTTAACAGACTTAGATTGGCACACCTGAAAATTGCCAAAAAAGGTACGGTGGTTACTAGTAGTATTCATTTTAGGAATATGCCTTTTTAGTGCAAATTTTCTTTTAAGCTAAATCTTTCGTTCATGCTGTGTCCAAAGAAAGGCTGCAGGTTAGGTCCTCACCTTGGGTATTTTGCAGAAGTTGTTTAATAGTAGCCATCTGCTCCTGAAACAGCTTACCTATTGGTGTATTGTTCTACTTTATTTCTCCTCTGTCCCTGATTGCATGCATGACCTCAAGCAAATGATTTAACATCTATTTCATTTTTTTCTGCATATACAAGCTAATGATCAAAACACCTGCACAAGTCATTTGGAGCACTGAAATAGATCATCACTATGTGAAACCTATCAGGTTTGAGAATAAATGGTAGTAAAATTTGATGACAGGTAGAGAGCAAAAGAGCTGTTGGGCAAAAAAATCTACAGGAACACAAAAATCAGCCAGTATAATCCTGCAAAGAAATGGAGGCTATTTCTGTCCTTAAGTGATGGGAAGATTTTGATCAAAAGTTTGGCTGGTTTTGATCCATGGGCTGTAATTGCTTTCTGTACAAGGCAGGTGGAATTCCAAAGAAGAGGAATGAGGTGTGTTAAATGACTTGTCCAGGAGCATATAGTGAACTTGTGGCATCTTGGGCATAAGACGTAAGGCTTTTTGTTGGATTTTTCTTCACTTAAATTTTGGTCTGTGTCATACAGTAAGTTGGCTATTTGCTCACTGGCATTTGGCTTATTGTTTCACTGTTCCTTTAACAAAATGTACATTGGCTTTTAAGACGTTTTGTGGTAGTTTGCTTGTAACTGACCTATTGATTCTTTAAAAATTTATCTGAAAGAAAGACCTCCAAAGAGCTTGAGCATTGCAGTGCTGGCCTGTCCTTTTAGGGATACAGTCCAAAGTGTTTATTGTTAGCTCATGAGAAGAAAAGATGCTTATCTCAATTTATTTAAGAGATACAGCCTTAGCAAAGATCTGTAAAAGATGCTGGACTGTTATGCTAATCCATGGGTGTGAGAGGAAGCCTTGATGTGGGTGTTATTAAAAACCCGATTACCTGTCCCAGTGGCAAAGCTGTACTGGATATTGAGCAATTTGATACATATTGATGGTTCTTGCAGCTTGCCTGTGTGGCCTGGGAACTCTGAGATCTGTGGGAGTCACTTTTCTCTCATTAAGCTTCTCTCCAACTTTGACAGATATTAGTTTCTTTTTATATAAAATTAACAAAATCTGCCTCCTCTTCCTGAGACCCAAAGTAGGCTAAATCAGGTTCAGAAATTAAGAAGGGCATTCATTAATGGATACGTTGAAGTCTGCAGTTTGGCAACAGTAAGTTGTGCAGTCCCTTTGGGAAACTGCAGAGTCTGCAATGCAGATGTGCAGCACTCTTCTGCTCCTGTGCTGCTTTTATTCTTTTGCTGTCATCTCTCCTAGAATGTTCACCAGTCCGATTATGGCTGTGACAAACTTACTCTGAGGACAGCTGCGTTCCTTTCCCGCTAGTGTGAAGAGGTGGAGGAAAACACTGTGCAGGGCTGTAGCACTGCTCTGTGCTGCTTGTTCTCCGGATTCCCCTTTCTCTCGCTTGCCTCACTATGTGTCTATTTGGGAAGGGAAGCTACTGCTGTCTTAACTTTTTCTCTTCTGTCTGTCTTGGGGACTGAGGGGGTGGTGGGGTTCTTTCAAATCATATTAATGTAAGAAAGTCTGATTTGCCATCAGATGAGTCCTGAAACACCAGGTGAACTTCTTACAAATAGATGCGTTGTGACATTACCTGCTTTCTTTGCTGGTAGTGCTGTTTCAAACTCCCCCCCGCCCCCCTTCTCTGTGTGAGTCACTGTCTGGGATATATTCTGGTCCCACCCTTGCATAACAAGCTAGATGACTTATGATGCCAGAAACTAGACTTGTTGCTATGCTTTTGGATCTGAAAGGGAGTCCCCGTTGCCACCGTACTTCCATATCATAGTATTAGCAAATTGCTACGCAGAGCTTCTGGGCTTTTCCTGGTACAACAGTATCCTGTTTCAGTAAGAAGCCATGTTTATGTTGCATCTTGGGCAAGATGCACTGTGATGGGTGGATTAGGAAAAGAATTTTGGGTGTGTAGCACTACAGAGTTGGGCAGATGGGTTATATCTCTGCAGCTTGTGTGGTTCCTGTGGTCTCATTTCTTCTGTTCCCTGAATGGTACAGAGCCACTGTGGTAACACTGCTTTCTAGATGGGGTTCCTGAGCAAGCCAGAAGAAGCTGAGGGGAATATTGCTCTAAGGGATGTGAAATCTGCACCGCACCTAGCTTGTGAAAGTGATTTGCTATCTTCCCACCCATATGCCTGTGGTACTGAAAGAACTTTATATAAGGTTTCAGCCTTTGCAACTTTGTTTTATCATAATATTTCTGCCTCATTGTTCTGACCATATCAAAGTATTGCCTCATTAGTACAGGAAGCCCTGTGGTAGTCTTCTCCCGCAAAGCATGGGATAGAGAATGAGGACACAAACTCCCTGTGTTTAACTGGCAAACTGTTCAGTGATGGCAAAGCTTTTAATTATGTTAACTCTTTTTTATGATTGTAATTTGTGAGCAGTAGACTCAGAATAATACTTCCATGTCCAGAATAGAGGGAGTATTGTTTTTGTTATTGTTCTCATACCATCAGGTGTCTGATGACTCCACCTCAACATTTACCAGGATTTGGGGAAGGAAGGGATATCCTTCTCTTGCAGCAGGTAGGTGGAGAGAACTTTATTCCATTCAGCTTGGAATCACTAAAACTTCTTTGTCTTTTTTTCATTGCAGATAGCTGCTGCTTTATGGTGGTATTATGTCTCTAAAGGAATTGAATATTTGGATACAGTATTCTTCATCCTGAGGAAGAAATTTAACCAAATTAGTTTCCTTCATGTCTATCACCATTTCACCATGTTCACCTTGTGGTGGATTGGTATTAAGTGGGTTGCAGGTGGACAAGGTGAGTTCCTTTCCTCCCATACCCTTTTGACTGGACACAAGGGAGAACTATTGTTTGGGGGCAATGGAAAAAAGGTTTCATAGACTTAACATTATAAAATACAAGGGTGTTTAAATAGCACTGAAGCAGTGCAGTAGTTTTAATGCGTGCAGTCTTCCTCTGTGGGAAACGTGGGGGAGGAAGAGATAACAGGGCAATAATCTAATGAATTGCAAAACTTTTTTTTTGTCATTGGCATCAATTGAAAGCCTGAAGTTCTGTCTTCAAAATTATCCTTCTTCTGTGTGAAATAGAAAGATGAACGTGTCTTGCCTAACTTTAATTTTTGCATATACAGAGAACTGCAAAATCTAATTACGGGCCACAATCTGTGTGCAAATGTATTGAAGTTAATGGAGATATTATTTTGACATTGTATCTGAGTTTGGGGTTTGCCTTATTTTTTATAAAGAGGCACGTATAAAATTCAGAAACCTTCCCTTGAAGGTGAGCCAATAGATCTGTCAACTTTTAAAACCTATTCATAATGACACAAGTCTATAATTCGTTGTCAGCCTTTTTTTTCCCCTTGCTTCCTTTTTAAAGCCCCCATCAAAGAATTTTATTCCATTGTACTTGCCCCATCTTCCCTTGCCTGCATTGTACCCTTGTTCCTGCTGTTTTGCCCTGTCTCTCTCAAATTATAAGTTCTACAGAGCTGAGAGTTCTGGGGAAATGCCCTGTTTTGTTTGTAATGTGCTTTGTAGGCTTAACACACTGAAAATAACAAATAGTAAACACCACACCAAACTAATATTTTGTGGCTTTGTCAAATCACACTAATACTTAATGCATGGGGGTTTTATGCTCTCATTTACTATAGATATCTTGTACTGAGTGGTTACTTACATTCAAAAGAAGAAATATTTAAAATGAGTATCTGTGACTATACTTGAATTTCTCCCAAGTAATCTGCAGGATGCAGGTACTCAACCAGACATTTCATAATCTTTATTGGCTAGTCTACCCATAAAATAAGTTTACTGGAGACTGGATGCTTACTTGTAGTCTTACTTAGAAATTCCCTCAGTATCTCAAAATGCATTATCCCTTGTTGCCTTTTCAGGCTTTTCATGCTAAATACCAGCAGTTTTCAATACAACAGTTGCAACTGTTTTCCAATTTGTTACAAATTTTGGTGTTCTTGCACTGCCTACTAGTTTCTAGCCACTGCCAAAGGAAAAGCAACAGTTGCTCTTCTGCATTTATGTAACGCTACTGCGTAAACGTGGGTAGATCTGTGTTCTTCTGTTTTCTAGTTGATAGGATATTGCTTACACAGACAGATCTATTATAAACTAGACCCTATTATAACTAACTGGGTTTAGACCACATGGGCATCTGAGCTGTTTGCTGTCAGCAGCTACTGTCTCTATTGCCCTAATCTTATACAGCAGAGCCTTTTTGAGCTTCTCTGGCAATGTAAGAATACCTTAACAAGATATATAATTTTTTTTTTCTGCCAAATAGCTGCTAATGTTAACAAAGCAAAGATATCTTAATGCAAATGAGAACTGTCATCTTCATTTCCAGTGTGGATCATTCTGGAAAAAGTTATACTCTGCATTTATATATTTAAGAATTCTGGATGTTTAAAGCCATATAAGAAAACTAAAGATGAGTGATTTAGACAAACTCAACTTGTCAATGCCCTTAAATGTCTTACAACCACAAGTGAAGTTTTGCTTTGTGTGATTTTTTTTTTTTTTTTGGCCTATTTAGACTTTCTCGTGAGTTTTTTGACTTCTTGTTGAGAAGTGAACCTTGTGCATTTAAATACAATTCAAAGATTTAAGTTCAGAACCTGATATGTTAGATTGTCAAATACAGCTTTTAATAAACTGCAAAACATTTGCCATTACACTACAATAACCAATGTAACTAATGTGGAATCCATGTGATTTGTCTGTTTGACAAAAGTCTTATGAAAAGCTTTTGCGTGCATAGTTCCATGAAAGATATGACACACTACTTGCATGAACAGTTATTTGTGTCAGCACATGCTGGCAGTCAGGTCTGTACTATACTATTGAATATTTCAGAGATGGAATCCTGGCATATCCTGTGCTTTATAATTTTTACTATCACATGAATAATACTAGAAAAGACTTCTCTCTTTTTTTTCGAAATTACATTACAATTTTCCTTTCTGTTCCTGAACAGCTTTTTTTGGAGCTCAGATGAATGCATTTATTCATGTCATTATGTACATGTATTATGGATTAGCTGCCTGTGGCCCTAAATTTCAGAAATACCTGTGGTGGAAACGATACTTGACCATATTGCAATTGGTAAGTAAAATTTCTCCTTTTATCTCAGAAGGTATTGTATCTGAGTGGATTTGCATTTCCAGAGGTTTGGAACAGATGCTGCTTCTTCCAAAAGTTCTTAGCTGTCTGATACTCACAGCTCAAGTTAGAATACTTCCTAGAGATGGAAGTATTTATTTAATTTCTCAAAAAATATGCAACATAGATAAGAGATGTGTGAGTAAAGTCTAATACTACTTTACTGGTTGCTTCAACTTGAATTGCAAAAACCTTTTGAAAAGGTAGAGAAAATCCAGATCTCTTAATGTCTTCTCACTTTTCTGTTTCTGAAAACTGGTGCCAGGTATTGTGATAAACTTGGTGTCCCTGGTCAAGCATATGTGTGTGTGCACAATGTGACAGCCAAATACAGCTTCCCTACTGCCTCCCAAATGACTTAATGCATCGGTACACGTTGGTGCAGTCAGACCTGCAGAATATACCCAGACCTTTTTGATTCTGTGTTTTCTGTCTTTCAGGTGCAGTTCCATGTGACTATTGGCCACACAGCCTTGTCTATTTATATTGATTGTCCTTTCCCTAAATGGATGCACTGGGGTGTAATTTTCTATGCGGTCACCTTCATTTTCTTGTTTGGTAACTTCTACTATCGGACATATAAACTGCCCAAGGAACCCGTAAAGAATGGAAAAATAGCAAATGGTGCTGTTGCAAATGGAGTAAGCAAGCCAGAAAATAATGCAATGGTGGAAAATGGAAAAAAGCAGAAAAAGGGAAAAGCAAAAGGAGAGTAACTTGATCCAGGCCTTAACCATTGTTGGCAGTGAGGAACCTCCAGTTTGGTTTATAAAAGGAAGAAAAAAACACTATCTGTACCAATTAACCTTAGGTTGCTGAAGAGCTAGAACACAGGTATTTTCATTATTTATGGAGATTGTTTTAAGAACAACACTAAAGTTGAATTTCTATTGTAATTATGTAATTATCATGCATATGGTCTCTGTGTAAACTTGTAGACTGCTGGTGTTGGTGAATGTAAGGAAGAATTGCAGTTGATTCCATGTTTAGCAGTCCAAAAGTTAATACTACCATTGATACAAGCAGTTTTGTTGGCACCCACATTTCTTTGGGGGAGGGGGGGGAAGGAAGTAGCATTTGGATACTTGTGTTTTCTTTCCAGAAAATTATTAAATTTCAAATTATGATGTATTATCTAATCAAACTTTTCTTGTCCTCCTTGGAGTGTATCTTCAGACACATTATGTTTATGTGCTGTCAGAACAGTGTTTGACTTTTCAGACATTACTTGATTTACTTGAGTGTCTGTTACAGTTGTTTTGTTTTTTTTCTTGTGTGGACATATACCTACCTCTTCATCTGATGAAAAGAATATTGAGCATTAAATAACTGGTTTCTGAAATACAGAGTCCTCTAATATAAATATCTGTTAACACTATTCAGGATAAAATATTATTTTCTGTGGGAGTAAAAGGAATTTTTGGCAGTATTTCTTGGTCAAATTATTAATAACCTTTTTCAATGTAAACTTAAATTTTGGAGTGGTACTTTTACTTATAGCTAAGTGAAGAAAACATTTTAAGAATGTATAAATATGAAACCATACATTGTTTGAAGCAAGCAGTGAAAGTAGGTCTGCTGCTTGTTGTCCATGACCTGCATTAAACCTGTGGTGCTGACTGATACAGAAAATGGTAAGATAATATGGTGGAGAGAAAACAACAGTATGTAATTCCATTTAGAAATGCTGTGTTTATAGGTAGTCATACTAACTACAAGACAGTCACTTTATTGGGAGGGAGAATTTGGTTAAAATGTACTAAATACAGCAAACATAAAATGTTGAAAATGCTGCTACTGCTTGATACCTGTCAAAATCTATTTAGACACTTGCAGACAAAGTATTGCTAGTAGTCAGGACACCATGTTAATGTGAATGCTAGAGATGGGCTTCTGAAACACCATTCCCAAAGTATTCTCAGTTCTCTTCAACCTAATTGACAAAGTGATTACACTAAGAATTTTTTTAGTCAGAACTGCTAAAATAAGTAGAAGCCTTTTTGATGAAAGCCTTTTGAAAGAAGATGAATCTTACGTGGTACATTACTGGACTTCTTACTGCTTCATTTGTGAAGAAAATATGGAAAGAGTTATTCTCCTTCCAAATAATCTGATTACTAAGGGAGATGTTTTGAGCTGCTCAGCATGCAATGGGTGTCAGACAGTGATGGAGTTAGAAATCATATCCTGAATTCACATGTTCCTTGCTCATCACTGCTGGAGCTGTGCTATTCCTGTCTAAATGCATTCCTCCCAGCTCTGGTCAAAAACATATTCATTGTTAGTGACAAACTTGCATCTGGGAAGTGACGCCATTGTTGAAGGAAAAAAGTACATGGAGCTGTAAGTGTGAAGTGTGACACAATGTAATAATTTTTGCATCTCGTTTATCCATTTGTATGTTTATAATAAGCAAACACGTCACATCTTCCGTGTCTCAGATTTGTCTCTCGTCTCTACACTGAAAACCATCTAAACCCAAAAAACAGGTCCTAGATAAGAAAGGGTTGGATCTAGTCTGTTGTATTCGGAAATAGTTCCCAATGCTGGAGCTGATTCAGCTGGAAGGTAGTTCATTCATCTCCACCACTGTGGATTTTGTGGCAGAATATAGGATTGTGAAAGAATGTCTCTGCTGAACTGTAATGTATGTGACCATTAAGTTTCCTATCTGCTGTGTCTTGTGCTTCTTCCAGCCTTTATACTGATGCTTTTTGTATTGCATAACTCTATGTATTTACGTGGTGTGGCATGGGGAAGAGGGATAGTGGCTTACCCTTCCTTCTTGGACAAATGCCACTACCCTTAACCAAGCCAAAATGCTGGCTGATTGGGTAACTTTGGAATGGTTAAAGGAGCGAATAACTGCAAAGCAAGCTAGCAGATTTACAGCATACCTGCTACTCCAAAGTGACAGCTGATGTGAATGCACTTACCCTACTGTAAATTCAAGGTAGCTTACCCACTTTGATTAAAGGGTAGCTGCTTTCTATTTGCCATGGGATGTGGGCAGCTAACTTGTAAATCTGTATCATTCCTTGTATTATGTTAAATTGGTTGTATCCTCTGGCTTTCAGTAAGCCAGATCAGATAAACTGATACTCTTAATATGATCTAGCTCTGAAAGAACATACTGAGAAGTATACAAGTACAGGTTCAATTATGTCTTTGCTACACTTTTTAAAGTAAGAATTATGTCTTGCATGTTGGCAGATATTTAAGTAACTGAAAGTCAAATCTTCTTTCCCCTCATCATGCATGGAAGCTTCTTAAAGTTGATAATGACTTGAGCCTTATTGGCAGAACTTCAGTAAAATCCTACCCTCAAACTTTGGGACACTTGGTAGCTTTTAAGAAAAATGAAATAAGGGATTGTGAGAATGCATGCATATGTACACTTCCTATTGTCTGGCCCTGTGGGTAAAACCTGTTTGAGAGATTGGCATTTCATGGGGGGGAAAAAACCCCAAACAAATCCAAACAGTTATTAAACTGCTGGAACACTGCTGTTTTGAGTCCATCTTCTGCAATATGGCTTTCTTGAGTCTACTTATGATATATTTGATTGTTAGTGTGACTTGAGTCCTGTTATGATCTTGAATATAATGGCCTTATTAAATGTGCATTTTTTATAGGCATGGTCTTGAGTGCAATACTTCTGATTCTGACTATGTAGCCAGACTCAAGAATACAGGGCTGAAGTTGTACAGCTTTTTCTTCTTCAAAATCTGAGGCAACAGTGCACATGTGAGATACTGCCAGATTCATTAAGGTCATCACTGAGTCCAAGGCACCTCAGAATTTTGCCGTGAAAGTGGTAGAACATATGTATAAATGTGTGTTTGCTATACACAGAACTGAAATTTAATTTATGAAATCTATTTTGCATGGGATTTTTTTTTTTTTTTCCTAAACACTTCTAATTTATTTAAAAGTGAAATTCAAACCATTTGGAACTTTTATTTTTTGCCAATGAAAGATACTTTTTAGCTAACAGTAAAACTGTTGGAAACTCTGAAGCTCTTGGACCAGAGTCTGTCTCATAATTATTTGATGCCATATAAGTAGTACCATTTAATTTAGCCTCATCTCTAGCAGTGACAGTTGTTGGATTCTTTTAGCACTTTGTCAGTGTAAAACAAATACAGATTATCTATATATGTGTATGTGTATATATCTATGTGTACACATACATAGTGTGTGTGTATATATATATGGGTTCTTAGCAGGTTCTTTCAATATGTGAAGTAAATTATATTTCTTTAATATGAAGTTGACAGGAACTAATAGAACAGTTCCTACAGCTTGAGCAGTGAAACAAAGCAGTTTTTGTTGATCCATAGAGCCAATATCAGTCTTGCAGACATAAACAGTATTTGTCAGACATTTTAGACTCAGGATGGCAGACAAACCAGAGCCATTTCTCCCAGTGTAATAAATATTTTGAGGTATCAGTTGTAGATTCTGGGGGGAGGGATCTCAGCTCAAGAGGAGCTGGGAAATTATGCTGTTTTATTGTAGGGATCATTTTAGGAAACAGTATGAGTAATTCACTCCAGGTAAGTCTTTGAAGTCATTGCAATCAAATTCTCTGTTTAATTAAACACTTTTTTAATAAGCAGATAAGTAAATGTTTCTCTGTAGGTTCGAAAGCATGACCTTTTGATTATATGACCATTAACTACTTCGAGCTCCAGATCGGGAGAAAAAGATGAAGGCAAAATTAAAACACTACATACTTTTTTTTCTGGTTAACCTTAGGGCACGTTTCTTCAGAATAAGCACTTGACCTTCATGTGCTGGGGAGGCAGGTAAGAAAGGAGTAAATAGCTGTTGTGCTGAAAGGTCTGACTCCTGAAATAGCTTATGAGCACACTTGGTATCTGTTAAAAACTTGAGTAAAATGGTTCATAGTGCATAAAGTTAAGCCTTGTGTGAAGTTAGTATGGGATGAGAGTCATAATGTTTAAACAGGTATTTAGAACTGGATCTGTTTCAGTTGAAATTGAAGAGAATTAGGAGCTTATGAAGTATCTGGATAGTGTATTCATCTCAATTAGAAGCACAGACTAAGCCAGTTGGCACCTAGAGCAAGTCACTCTGTGACATCTCATTGTGTTGTGGCCTGGTGAGTCAGCCCCTTTGCTCATGTAAGCAGTTGGAGCTCCATGGAGACTGGTGGGCTATTTCCCGTTTGCCTCAGCAGAGTACATTTAACCCTAAAGAACAGAGAAAACACTTCCTTTCTGCCAATATCCCGGGAGGATGGGGAAATGTATGGTTCAGGATGCTGCTTTTGCATAAAGTGTTCATGCTTTTGTAAACAATAAAAATAAAAATTACTTTTTTCATGCTGTTTGAGTTTGGTTTTATGCGTTCCATAGAATGTCCTTCCGTGTCCCATCTTGCTTTGAGATGCTTGCTCATTTTAGTGTTGCACAGGTTGTGTTGATGTAATCTGTTATGTAGCCCAGAAGTTTGAGAGAGACACTTCTGTGGCACATCCTCCCATTTTAAGGTTTAGGAGACTTTAGAATTTTGGATATTGCCCCACAATGGTAGCCTAGTGGCTTTGAAGTCCCTGTTAGGGAACTGACTGAAAATAGGATGTCCACTTAAACAAAAAATAAGTCTCCTGGAAAATATTCTGGCTGTATTGGCATCACATTGGCTCCAAATGGCATGTTAAGGCTGAGAGAAGCTGAAAGTGTCGGATGGAGTTGGCCTTTGCTTCTCTCGCAGTATGGCTTGTGCCTTGGGTATGCAGGAGCAGGAGGAAAGGATCAGCAATGTGGTGTCTGAATATAATGGTTCTAGTTAAGAAACCTTCTCAATCCACCTTCTATTTTGAGAAGGTGTTGGCAAGAGAGTCTGCACGCTGCACTCAAGACTCGAGATTGCTCAGTCATGGAAATACTAACAGTTAGGAACACAATTAGCCACGTGGTTTACCTTTTGCTGGACAATGCATTGTGTTAGTCTGATGTCTCATCCCAGAGGATCTGGAGCACTCTTGGCAGTAGGTGTAATTCACAATTGCATGTTGCTGTGTATGACAAATTCCTTCATAGCTAGTCCACAAAATATGATCTCTGTAATCAACTTTATAGTACCGAGTTCCACCCATGTTGCACTCCTAGCACCTAAGTGCAAATAGCTACTCTGGATGCCAGGTCGCAGAGAATCAAGTCTACAGTCATAGCAAAATATGGTGTGGTCAATTACCTCTTGCATAATTCACAGCTGTCACTTCATTTCTCTGCTTACATCCTCCCTGGAATAAAAATACATGAATTGTTCAGACCAGGATTTGTCCTGTAGATGGCTAACATGCTGCTGCTGGGCACACTGGCCAGGCATCTTTTCCATAATACTCGGTCCCCACCAGTAATTAAAAATAAGCACACATGATCAAATTAGATTCATCAGATGATTGGACAGAATAGACTGGATCCTTTGTTTTTTATGTTTAGTTTTCTTTATTGTGTCGCCTGCTTCTTAACATTGAGGAAATTGGGGTTGAGGGAAAGGTTTTATGACCTGTTTGCCTGCTCAGCTCAGAGCACTGGAGTTACCACAAGAGAGTGGGTGAATGCACGCTGCAGTCTGAGACGTAAATGGAGCATGTACTTGGGCAGTTTTGAAGGCAATACCTTCCATGTACTAGTGCCTGTCAGTGTCTTTTTAAGCTTGAGACTTCTAGGTAGCCTGATGAATCCACACACACTTTTCTATTGATTGCCTGATGTGTCAGTGACATTGCGTTTGACTTAATTAGGAAGATGCTTGTTGATTGGATATTAGGAAAAAAATTGTCACTGAAAGAGTTGTCAAGCTTTGGAACAGGCTGCCCAGGGAAGTGGTGGAGTCACCATCCTGGAGGGGTATCTAAAAGATGTGTAGATGTGGTGCTTAGGGGCACGGTTTAGTGGTGGATTTAACAGTGTGAGGTTTGCGGTTGGACTCGGTGATCTTAAAGGTCTTTTCCAACCAAAATGATTCCATGATTAGAAAGATTATGGCTCTTTTGATCGTTGTGGTGCCAGTTGTCCAGGACCTGATTAGTGCACACTGGTCTGAAAGTATTAAAACGGTGTCAGTAGTTTCTGCCAGAGTGCCATACCCTCAGTACAGCTGTGAGGGGGAAAAGCTATTTGCATTTTGATTCAATATGTGGGAATTGGTAGGTGAATTTATGGCATCACTGCTGTCTGTCACATCAATATCAGGTGGGTTTTAGTCTACTAAATTAGAAGAAATCTTTGATTCTTGAAATGATTCAAAGATAAACGTCATCTGTCCTTATAGTTAGTCTGAGAACTGTTATTCTTGTAGAGGTATTGTCTTAATTTGTTTCATGAGAAAACCACCTTTGTGCTGGTATCTTTTGGAGTGTGTTTATGAGAGAAAACTAGAGAAATACAAGAAATGGCTTGAGCCCAAAGCTACAGAACATGGAGTAGCTGCTCCTCTAGTTTTTTGCCCTTGCCTCTAGATGCAATGGGCGTTTAATGACTACTTGATAGCAGTTACTGCTGTGTATGTATTATTTATAGATGCTGTAACAGTGTACAAGCAGTGTACTTGTGCATAAGTACATTCTGAAGTACATAAAAATTCCTTTGTCTTAAATTACAATAAAGAGCTATTTATCTAACCACAAATGCTTGTACTGGAAGTAATGACAAATATCGTAGTCCTGCATTGGCAGGACTCACAAATAATTCATATTTACTCTGTATTTTCTGTTTAATAATTTTTTTAGAGCTTTTGAGGAGCTTCCTGCAGTAACACAAAGCTCTGTGACTATAAAAATAGCTACATAACTGCTAAAAACCTGTTTTGCAGAGCTGCTATTATTGCTTTCTTTCTTTTCTGTAAATGTGTCTTCGGGTCAGATGCTTGCTTACTAAGTTATTCCAGAGTGGGATGTACTTCATAGGAAGATCTTTTAGTAGTTGCAAGTGAGTAAAATGTTAAAATGGACTCTGGAGCGTTGTACAGTCAAGGATTTCAAGTCCATGGCATCGCTTGATGCACCGGCTTCACCTCAAATGCTGCTCTTGGTCACAGGGAACAGCAGTCTGGGTCCATTCAGCCCATAATGAATTTTCTTTACTGGACAGCAGATTCTCACCTGGGATTTGATGTCTGACCTGGTTTCCAAACATTTGGCAGAAGGGGCAGGAAAAGTCCTTGGGCCAAAGAGGAGGTTCTTGGTTTTTTGGAGGGTTTTTTTGCAGTTCTGCCTACTTTCAAATCACCAAATTTGGCAGAGGTTGTGTGAACACTTTCCACGGATGGCTTGAGGTACAGAGTTTGAAGAAAATGTGGCTCTGGATTCAGTTTTTTTAGAGAGCTTAGCGTGCTTTTCAGTTCTTAATTGCTTGACATAAACCAAAGGTACTGAAAATACTCCAGTTAAATCGGGGGGGAGGGGAGAGGGGAACAACAACACACGAACCACAGACTTCTAGGATTTCTTCAGAGGGTGAGGCTTTATGTAGCAGCTAGGTTTTTAACTGAAAACTTCCCCTTTTTTCCCCCTTTGCTCTCTTTAGCCACTGTGCATGCCTTTCTGCTCTGCTAGGGTGACTCCTGGGATGAAGGTTGCTGTGTGTGTTCAGGAAATCATTTACTGCTGTGATTTGTCACTGGGGCATGTGAAGTAACTTCTCTTACAGTCTGAAATGCTGAATAGCAGCTGCACAGTCTGAGCAGGTTGAGCGGTAACAATATTTCACATGTAGTGGTCTCAAAGCATCGCTACAAAACTGGGTGTTCTGGATACAATAAGCTACAAAAAGGATGAGCTTTTATTAAATTTTTGTCTTCCTGCTTAACAAAATCGGGGCTGTAAGAACAAACTCCAGTTGTGGTCTGTGATACAAAGGCGTATTGTACACTCATAACCAGAACTCATGGCTGCGAGAGACGGAGAGTTTACTGTACTATAAAATCACTTTGTTAGAGATTTTATACTGAGCTATTATCTTCTGTGATCGGAGTTTAATAAAAACCAGATTTTTATATAAATGTGGCTTTTGCTTTTTATTTCAAAGTCAGGTAGCTAGTACCAATATTTTCTTACAGAAGTAAAAATTCTTATCCTGACTTTTTGATACTCTCTAGATGAAGTTTCACTTCTTTCAGTGAGACTTTTCACTAGCTGAGGATACTCTGTGATGCTAACAGAATTTATAAGAGCTCACTTACTGCCTAGACCTCACTTTGCACACTAAGATATTCAGAGAATAATAGAAAAATTAGTCCCAAAAGCTTTAATTATTTTTCTATTTAGATTTTTTTTGAAGACTTTGCAATGAAGGTATAATTAATTTAGTAAAACACTAGGAGAAGTGGCAATGTATTTTGAACTGAGGCAGTGTTGGCTGTGGCAGATTCTATACTGATTAAAAAAACTGCTTTGTGCTGCAGATGAGTGCGTGGGAAGAATTTTTTTCCCCCCCTTGCTTTATGACTGTTAAATATGCTTTTGATAAGGGCTCAGCTATGAGATTGTATGTGCAACACTCAGCTCAAACTCTCTTGAATGCCTCTGGTTGCTCCGGAGTGCACCTGTAGAACCATAATGATAAGCAGTTGGCATAAGTTGCCTGTCTCACAGGTCTACAAGTCTGTTGGATCTTGAAGGTGCTGTCTAAAGCCTGTTGAAAGCTATAGAGGTACTGGTTTACTAAAATCCTTGAACTGAAGCATTAGAACTACAGTTTGAATTCTAAATTAATCAAGCTTGGTTTTTTTTTTTTTTTATATATTTTTTCCATGCTTATACTCACATGTTACCTTGCAAAAGCATGGTTCAGCTCATTTTTGGCACCTGTTTGAAGGAATTTTTAATTCTTTCAACACCTTGAGTCTTTGACTTTATGAGCCTCTGGTCCTGCCACTGGCTACCAGGGAGTAGTACTGGGTACTTAGCTGTTCACTGCAAGTGTTAGCTACTCAGCTTCTCCAGTAGGTGCTGTGTTATATAGAAGGAATTAGTTTACTTGTCTGCAATGTGCTTTGTTTGGAATTTTAATCATTTAACTATTATCTGGCCTGTGGAGCTATTTTAGTCTGACCAAAATACTGTCTTCATATCTTGATGCATATTTTTCATGGTTGGTAGGAACATACGCTGGATTACAAACTGATGCAAAAAGCGTTAGTGGTTTGCTTGCTTTTGAATTGCAAGGATGCTGAAAATAGTATGTTGTTTTAGCCAGAGAAGTGATTTTGGCCTCTTTTCTCAATTTAAATTTTGATGTAACCATTTTGGCAGCATAGCATCTTGAGGCAATGTTTGTTAGAACAGGCACAAAATGCTGTACAGTGTCTCTTTCAATGAACACAGTTCCCCTTGTAAACATGATACTAGACACCAGTTTTTGCTGTCAGCATTGTTATGACCTGGTGAGCAGTGTGTCCTGGATCTGAATTATAAATTTTTAAAAATTCCATAATCTGGCAGAAAGTAGATACAGCCAATGGATTTTTTCCGGCACTGTGACTACACCAGGATATAGAAGTATGTGCCATTATTAGCTGCAAAAGCTATGTTTAGGAACCAGGAATTCAGAAAAAACCCCACAGCTTTTTTCATGTCCTAAATCCTTGATTTAAATAAATAAATTTTAAAAGTCGTTACATACAACACAACTTTGTCATCTCTTCAGCACTGAGGAACAAGGTAAAGAAGAAAAATCTCTGAAGTGTGCTCACTGAGGTTATTACTTACTGTTCTTTTTGTGTCCTCTGCTATTTTAGTAGCAGAAGCAACCAAATTAAGCAGTGCCCTCGTTATTGCTTACTAATGCCATTGACTTTAAGAAAATGAGTATCAGGTTTTAAAGCCCTGGCTGGAATCTGTTTCTCTTTGTTGCTTAGATAAAATAACCTTTACGGTTGTGAAGAATGCTTTAGAAAAGAAATGAATTGTACACTCAATCAGAGATGGGGGGTAGGCTAATTGTATTTCTTTATTTATTTTTTCAGCCATCATAATGCAATCTGAACATTTGAGCCAGAATTTCAGTTCCTGAAGCTGGAAATTCTGGAGCAGAAGCAGCATTTTGTGTTAGCAAGGAGAAATCCTTATGTGGCTAGCAGGATGGCCCTGGTGTCCCGTGGAAGGTAAAAGAATGGGAAATCAGAGGAATATTTGGCCCTGACCTCCTTTTAAAATTACCACATTCTCATTGCTGGTCATTCCTGTTCCTTGGGACTGTTTTACCTTTGGGGACTTACTGGATTGACTGAACAGCAATTTAAATAAGTAAATCCCTGGAAAGGTGATAGAACAATTTATCCTCAGTGCAATCTCTAGGC
>NW_010316643.1:0-2527 GCF_000700745.2 Antrostomus carolinensis
GATTCTATGATTAGAACAACATGATGCCACTCCAACCAGGTCAGAGAAACCCCCATTTGAAATCATCTGACAAGGAGCAGAATAGCCATTTAAAAAACCCCCATTACCTTCTTTTATTATTTATTTCTCACAAAATAAACCACTTTTTATTGCCCCTCTCAAAACTGAAACATTTTCAATTGAATTGAAACGCTGCTGATTAATTTCCCTAATGACTTGCTGCAGCTTGATGAAGGAAATAACCTCCAAACATGGGTGGTTAATGAATCATATTTCTTAAGGGTGCCCAATTAATATTGTTGGTGTTTTCATATCATTAATTTTTAATTATTTTATTTTTTTAAAAAAGCTTCTAATGAAGAGAAATATCCTGGCAAATAACTCTCATGAGATAGACTTAGCTTGGAGTGGGAGGTTGGCCACCAGCTCTACAGGGACACGTTGGTGACCGCCAGCTGGTTGTGTTCAGTAACAAATCTCTCGCTGGACACAATTTCTTCTGTCTGATACGTCATCAGGTATCTACCATGGGAATTTTCCAGCCTGCTGAGTCATCTCCTTTTTTTTCTTTAAAGAAAAAATAAAAATATAAAAAGAAAAGGTGTGTGTTAGGAGATGTCATCTCAGTTCCTGGCAGGAGCATGCCATGTTCTTAGAAACATAGAATCATGGACTGGTTTGGGTCTGGAGGGACCTTCAAGCTCATCCAGTCCCAACCCCCCTGCCAGCAGCAGGGACACCTTCCACTAGACCAGGTTGCTCAAAGTCTCATCCCACCTGGCCGCAAAAAAGAGGAGCAGCCACAGCTTCTCTGGCCAACCTGGGACACTGGCTCACCACCCTCACAGTGAAGAATTAACATTTTTTAATAGCGTCTCCTTTGCACGTGGAAGTGGAGAACATTTCACCCAAGGCTCGTGTCAGCCTTGTGTCATCATCAGGACATGATGTCCAAAAGCTGGTTGTTATTTTTAAAGGTGGTGTCCATCTATCAATACAGCAGATGCTGATGTGTGGCTGCTCCTACCTGGAAGTGTTCAAGGCCAGGTTGGATGAGGCTTTGAGCAACATCCCTACAGTAGGGATTTTTTTGGAGATAACGAAAGGATGGATTTGAAACTGTAAAAAAATGAAGAATAAATAGGAAAGATGGACTTTCTTCTGACAGAATTACTGTGCAACTGTCATGGCCGGGCCAGAGGTCCCTTGGTTTTCCAGCAGTGTGGCCTTTACAGCCATGACTTAGGAGGAACACATCTAAACACAGAGGTGAGGGCTCTGCTGGCACCTACCAAAATGGCTCCAAATCGGTAAAACATGGCCAGTGAGGTGTTTGAAAGCTTGGACACCTAATGCCAACCTTGATGCAAGGCATCCAAAACATCTCTGGAGGGGAACGCTTCAAAATGGTACTTGTGCCAACGTGGTACCTGGTTATGGGGAGCGATGGGGCCAGAGCTGGTGTGTCCTGAGATCTGGATCCTCACACAAGGTGGAAGAACCATGTTCCCTGAGAGAGCCAGGCCAGGAGCAGCTGGAAAGATTGTAGAATCATTGAATGTTGTGAGTTGGACCCACCAGGATGATGGAGCCCAACTCCTGTCCCTGCACAGGACAAGCCCAACATTCACACCATGTCCCTGAGGGCACATGTTGGCCAAATGCTGCTGGCATCTTGTCAGGCTTGGTGCCATGAGCACCTCCCTGGGGAGCCTGTTCCAGTGCTCCACCACCCTCTGGGTGCCTCAAGAACCTTTTCCTCATGGCCAACCTCCCCCTCCCCTGACACATCTTCCTGCCATGTCCTCTGCTCCTGGCATTCGTTGTTGGCCAGAGAGAAGAGATCAGCGCCTGCCCCTCCTCTTGTGAAGAAGTTCTAAACCATGATGAGATCTTTGGGGTGAGATCTTTGGGGTGAGATTGCCATGAACCAACTGACCTAGACAGGTGGGACCCACCCAGAATCCACGGCCAGCCCCAGCTGCAATGGGACTGGATGGAATGAGACCCAGGTGAAGCTACTTAGGGTAATTAACCCCTTGAGTGTTGTGAAGCCCTTCACATGGTGCTACTTGAAACCCCCAATCTCTCAGCTGTTAACGAGCCAGAGCTCGTTAATGAGCCTCACCCATATTTAGGGGGATTTTGGGAGAGGAGAGTGATTGCTCCATAACTTGTCCATGGGTGAGGTTGACCAAGTCTTGTTGCTGCTGGAGAAAACAAGGTAAAGCAAACAAATCTGCTTTTATTTCATGAATTCTTTTAGATTTTGGATTATTTTGGATTATTGTGGTAGGTGAGGAGCAGTGAGATGTCATCACAGTGGGGTTGTTTGTTGCTGGAGGTGATTTTGGGTGAGTTAGAGGTGGGCTTCCAAGTTGATTTGTTCAGAAGAGAGGATTTGAAGAAGGTGAAGGTGCTTAATGGTTGTGTGGAAGGATGATACAGAGAGGAGAAGTGGGATAGGTGCCTTATAAAAATCTGTATTAAAAATGTATTAAGAATATATAAAAATATATATTAATAT
>NW_010316644.1:0-13316 GCF_000700745.2 Antrostomus carolinensis
TGCATCCCCCCGGCTGCTGTGAGCGAGCAGGGGCCGCTCTGCTGCTCTGTCCCTGCCCTGCAGACACGGGGCTGCTTCCTGAAGGTTCTTTTTTCCAGGTGACTGTAAAATCGTCTGTAGGAGCTGGATTCTGTAGCAGCCGGAGATGGCAGCGGGTGAGGGCGTCTCCAGCCTGAGCTAGTCCAGGGCAGCGTTAAGAGCTGTAGTAGCAGAGCTCAAGGTTCAGCACTTCCTTGCCTTAATGTCTTGTGGTTACATCTGTGGCTGGACTCCCCTTCCTGAGGGAAGAGGCAGAGAAGGCTGATAAATGTAATCAGTGTAATTGGAATCTGCCTCCATCCCTAGATGTGTACCCAGTGATTGGATCTGGACTGTTGTCCCCACAACTGTCTCTTCAGAGCTGCTTTGCCCCTGCCTCTCAGGGTTCCTGGCTGAGAGAATTGAAGATTAATGTGGAAGTTCAGCATCTCTTGTGTCTGAGTAGCTCAAAGCAGATATTAATATTTGATGTGCAGATTATATGGTAAAAACACCGATATTTTTACAGCTCTGAGGCTAAAGTTCTCTACTTGTGGAGAAAAATAAATATCATTGGTGATACCAGCACAGGGTAGCTGCTGATGTAGGTGATTCCTTCATTCAGAGGGTTTCCAACACAAAAACATCGAAGGTTGGTTTGTGCTGCCATCACCCTGCAACTCACTTGCTTGTGGGTCTGTCCAAACTCACCAGCTTCTTCGGCTGGAAGACACAGCCATGGGTTTTTTTCTTGCCACCAGCTAGTGCAGAATCCACTCTCGTGACATACAGCTGGAAAACCTCCAGAGCTCATTTCTGAGCTCCTCCTTTGTCTGCTTATCAAAGGCCTTGTACAGATGATAAAAAGGGTTCCAAAGCAGTTAGTCAAAGCTTATTTTTCCCAGGTGAGGGTTTGTAGCATTGCTTTGGGCTCAAACAGACTCTTCTGTACTCCTAACCCCTTTATTTTCATCTTCCCTTAGAAAAAGAAAAGGAGCTGTTGGTAAGACATGTCGTGGATCAGAGAAGGCGAGCTGACCATCATAGAGAGATTTTGTGCCAACATCATTAAGGTAAGGAATTAATTTGGTCCCTGGTGGTAGAGAATTGGCAGATTCTTTGGGGTTCAGAGTGGAACTGTCTCTGCTCTGGAAGTCCAGTGTCACCAGCAAGGTGCTGGCACTGGATGTACATCCCTAAGCAGCATTCGAGGATGGAAAATTACTTAAGCTTCGTCTTGCAAACGAGCAGGGCTGTAGGCAGTGCTTGCCAGTAATGAGCTTATGCTCACAGCCTTCTGTGTTTTGTGCCCTTGCTGATGAAGGCAGGGCATGGGAGGAGGGAGAGGAGCGAGATGGTCAGGTGAGGAGGTTGAGAAATGAAACTGAGTTTCTGGTGAGTAGAATATTAACTCGACCAGTTCCAGGAAAATCATGTCCTTGCTCGGCAGAGTCTCGAGGCTGGTGTGATCTGTGCAGCCCTGATGAGGTCAGTGGAAAGGAATACTCCTCTTAAGTGGGGGAAAGTCTCATGACTTTTTTTTGTTTTCTCTTAATTGTGTCTGTGAAAATGCCCTTGAAATCTGAAATAAAAAATACTTACAATTATGGCAGCATAAAACTGCGTGCGCCCTCCCCCGTGGTTGCAGAGGAGTAGCTGTGGCACTGCTGCTCTCTCCTGAGCACTACAGTTCTCTTGTCATGCAATAGAAACGGGGAGGGCAAAGTTGCTTTTCAGTTTAGGCAATTATCAACACTGCCATGCTTGTTAGAGAGCCTGAACTGGGGTTAACAAAGAGCTAATTAGCACCTTACTCTTTCCAGCTCCAGATTTGAAGCTGGGAGATGTGTGTTGCACTCCTACGAATAGGTGGTGCTGCCAGGAGCAGAGGGACTAAACTCTCTGCCGTGCACGATGCCAGCTTGGCTGTTGGCTTTCCAGTCTGTTGTGTTTCTCTTTATTTTCTAGGCAGGTCCAATGCCCAAACACGTCGCCTTCATCATGGATGGCAATCGCCGTTATGCCCGAAAGTGTCAGGTGGAGAGACAGCAGGGGCATTCACAAGGCTTTGATAAGCTGGCACAGGTGGGGAGGATGTTTGTTGCCTTTAAATTGTGCATCAGAAGTTTGAGCCACGTTCACCAGCTGACTCATTGACCGCTTGACTGGTGTATCGTGTTCCTTGTCTTTGCTGGAGTCAGTCCTGTGCTTGGGGCTGATGTTAGTCATCAGGGTTCCCAGCTTCAGCTCCTCTCTCTCTCTCTCCCTGTTAATTTGCAGAGTCATTCTAATCAGCTATTTTTTCTCCCCGCTCTGTTTTACACTCAATTAAAATATCTGCCTTGCAGATCTTGAAGCTTTTATTTCTGTGAAACAGGGTGACTTTCTTTGAACATGTTTTGAAGGGTACAGTATTCTATAATTTACAGTGCTGTTCTCCAAGAAGTGCTTTCCCTGTCTGGATTAGTCCCGTATCTGTTGTGGATTCACATCCTTAGTGATATTTTCCTCCTGTTCTTTTAAGATGAATCTGAAATGTTCATCAAGTGGGTTTCATTGTCAGCTCTTGATGGCTGTTTCTTTTGATCTGGTGGGAAATGACAGGAAGGTTTTTAACAGCAGAGAAGCTGCATCTTGCTGACCTGTCTGATCATCTGAGTTCTCTTCTCTGACTGTTTTCCATCACATTTTTGTCTCCTTGCAGACACTACGGTGGTGCTTAAATCTGGGTATTCGGGAGGTCACTGTTTATGCCTTTAGTATTGAGAACTTTAAGCGCTCCAAGGAGGAGGTGGATGGGCTGATGGATCTGGCAAGACAGAAATTTAGCCGCCTACTGGAAGAACAGTAAGAATCCTCTCATGTCTGTATCCCACAGGGTGGAACTAAAGCAGAACACGATTGAGAGCTGTTTTACAGGGGTGTTTCAAGTTGTGAAAATGGATTAAATGTAGGAAGCTGTTCTCCACCTTCAGCTGGAGATCTGTATTGAGGGGCTCTGCCTGCCTGGGTGGGAGGTACAGCTCCTGAGCACGTGCAGTCCCCAAACACACCAGATTAATCTGTATCATATGGCTTAAGTTGTACCAATTCCATCCAAACAGTTGGGGCAGTAGAGCTTTCAGATGAGTGTGGCACAATTAGCAATTCCTGCTTAGCACCAGAGTGCTAGGTGCCTTGTCTTCATGAAGTATCAAAGCCTCCTCTTAAATTCTGACAGAAGATTCTTAGCAGACCAGAGTTTAACCTGGCAACGTGCTTTGTGGTAACTTTTAAGTCACTTGTTGGAGAACTAGTTCATGTGTTGTGTGTAGATGGAACTAGTAGACGTTGGAATGAGCAGGGAGAGGTGTTAACAGTCCCTAGTTGCTCAGGGGGTATGTTTGTCTCTCCAAGCCTGACTGGTGCACGGAAAGGGTCCTCATCTGGATGAAGTAAATTTGAAAGGCAGCAAGGGGGACGCAGCTGGAAGAATGGGAGAGGGGAGTGTGTGTGTGCTGGTTGGGAAGACCAGGGTTCTCTGAGCACTGTGATTTAAAGAGGCCATTTCCCTGGTTTCTACCCAATGTGGCCCTTCATCAGGGAGTTTGTACCACCAGAGACACAGCAGGAACCTGCAGGATCCCAAGGAGTGTTCTGTCTGCTCGGAATAATGTTATTAAGTGATTTCCTGTCTCATCTGACATTCACTCCACCACCCACACCCCACCCTCATTGATACATTAATCTTTCCTTACACCAGAAAGTAGTTGTGCTACTCTGTGGGTGACCATTAGTCATCTTAATTTTTTTACTAGCTGGAGGTGCCCAGATTCTATGGTTGTATTTTAAGTTTTCCATATGGATTTTCGTAACTTCAGGTAGGAACACCTCATCTGTGATCACTTTCTAGTCCTTTGGCTATGTCTGTACCTCAGGAAATTGTATGGGGAATGATCAGTTTTCCTTTACTGGAATGGTTTGGGATGATCAAATCTAAGCCAGCTGTGAACACCTGAAAAACATTTGGTCATTGTGGCTTTTCCTAATTCTTAGTTTTGCTAAAGCCATGTCTGCCCCATCCCTGCTGTTTTTCATTTGGTGGAGGTTACGCAAGGCAAACGTGGCACTTTTGCAGTAGAGATCGATGTGTTTGCTGTAGTCCTCACTCTTCTTGTTGGGTGTAGAGAAAACTTGAAGAAGCATGGTGTGTGTATCCGTGTCCTTGGAGACCTGCCACTTCTGCCCTTGGATATTCAGGAGCTGATTGCCCAAGCTGTGCTGGCGACTAGGAACTACAACAAGTAAGTAACACGCGGTTTGAAACAGCTGATACCTCATGTCTTCCCCTTCAACCTGAAGGCTGAGACTTGGCAGATATTACACACCTTTGGTTTTTTTTCTCTTTGTCCTACAAGCACACACAACTGTTGTAGATATTCTTCTCTCTGTCATCTGCTGGACCTTCCTTAGGTTAGTCTTTCACATATTTCTCCTCTTTCCAGATGCTTTCTGAATGTCTGCTTTGCATACACATCAAGACATGAAATCAGCAATGCTGTCAGGGAGATGGCATGGGGGGTGGAACAAGGACTGCTCGAACCCAGGTAACTTGTCATTCTGTGTGAAGCCTGCCTGTCTTACCACCTACGCTTTATTAATAACCTCTCAGAAGCCAAGTGGCTTTTAAACAGATTTCATTAAACCAGTATGAGTGGAGCAAATTACTTAAGAGTTACTATGCAATGTTTGGTTTTTATTATTTCAGTTACTATGGTGATAGATACACAACCAAGACTGAAGAGAAATTAGGTCTGTGTCTTAAGTTAGTTTAAATGTGAAAGCAGATTTTTATGCCACAACAATTGGCTGCTTGGCTGGCAGTCTTTGCTATGAGGTCAAACAACAGATGAATCATGAATACTGAACTGTTCCTCCACCCTGGAGGAGATGGAGTAGTTAGCACTCTGCTCTCTGCTCCAGATGGAAGTCCTCACAGTCGGGTTCCACCACTGGATTATGTTTCAAAGAGCACGGAGGGGGTGCTCTGGGGGCTGAAAGAGCATTTGAAATAGCCTGTGGAGCAGACAGCAGTGTCCATCAGAAGCAAGCTGATGACTGACTGTGGTACAGCTCCATCACCCAGTTTTAATTTGCAGCCCTGTGTTTATCAAAAACCCCTCAGTAATTCTGATTTAGTAGTGCCACCTCCGTCGGGTCAGGAAAGTGATCTTAATAAGATGCATCTGTCTTTCTCAGTGATGTGTCTGAGTCGTTGCTCGATAAGTGTCTGTACACCAACAACTCCCCTGACCCAGACCTCCTGATTCGAACCTCTGGAGAGGTTCGGTTGAGCGATTTCTTGCTCTGGCAGGTAAAGTCTTTGTTTTTTCCTTGAAATATTCCATCTTTGCATCAGAGTATTCTACTGACTCCAGGCATGAGCTGAAACGAGGGCTCCTCAACTCTCTCTGCCAGGGGTTGGGTAACTTTTTGGATGGACCGAGTGCTGGGGCACCTCTGAGGAATCTGTTTCTTGCAGTTCTGTGATTGCCTAAAATACCTTGCAGCACAAGTCTGGAATTGTATCATCCTGAAGACACTTAATAAGAAATCACAAATTAGTCTAGCTGACAGCAGTCAAGGAAATAATGAATTGCTCATCCTTTTGCTCCTCTTCTCACATTTTGGTAATTCCTCTTTTGATGGGTAAATTCCTGTCTTTGATTCATTTAACCTGGCAATGTATTTCCTGGGATGAGGAAATCCCAGGAAGGATTTCTAGATGGTCACGTCAGCTGTAGGTATTGGAGGTGTAACCCTATCATGTACACCTAAGGTACATGCCTGACTTGTCACGGTATCAGAAGTGTATTTGACTTTCATAGTGAGACAAGACCCTGCAAGACAGGTTCTAAGGATGGCAAAGTCAAATCAACGTGACTGGGCTGCTAAGCTAAAACACAGTCAGTTCTTAATGCATATAAAGTTCATGTGTTTTCAGTTAGAGTATCCAAAGCTGCTTCCATTCCTCTCTCTTGTCCTGGGCAATATTGACTTGTTTGTAACCCAGACTTTGCAGGAGAACATTTGAGTCGAGTCACCTAAAGCTCACATTTTGTTTTACATGTACAATTTGGAGCCAAAACCCAATTGCCTTTAAGCAACCACATCAACTGTTCCTATTCCAACTTCTTTAATTGGCAAGTTCGCAGAAGTTGTCTGGCCTGAGTTGCGGTTGCCTACCGAGGCGTCTGCCTCTCCTCCCTGGATTTCTGGGCACATGTATACCCTGGATGGGTGTCCGTGTTGTGAACTAACGTTTCTCTTCCTCCTCTTGGTGGTAGTCCTGGCAGAGGTGCCTCAGAGACTGAACTTGGAACTGGGGAAGTCAGGGCTCTGTCAGTCTGGCTGGCGTGGTGCCCCTCTCCCGTGCTGTGGGTTACAGCAGAAGTGGCAGAGAAGAGCCTGTGCTTGTGTTCCCGTTCTTAGTGCAAATTTCCCTTTGCTAATGAGTGTGTGTCCTGGCATTCCCAAAGCAGGAGGACATTGTGGTTTCAGAATGATTCTCTAATGTCAAAGAAAATGTCCTTTTTTTTTTTTTAATAGAATTTTTAATAGAACAAGTCACTAAGGTTTTCTGCAGCATTACAGTTTTAAGAGTCATGCAGAGTCCTTTTTTAAGGGTTAGATTTTGTCACAGGAACACATTTACCTGAAACTTTAAGGAACTTGATGGCAAAAATAGATTTTAACTTGAAAGCTTGCATCTTTCAGCTCCAGGATATCTTCAGTGCACACCACAACTCTTCGATTCATTAAGCAGTTTAAATGCCATGAGTGGGTAGTAAGGAATATCACAAGATGTCACTTAATGAATGGCTTAAATGTCATGTCCTGATCCTCAATTCATCTGTTATTCCCTTAACTCAGCCTTTGGTAGTCCAGTGTTGCTATTTTAGTTTTGTTATATATCTGTGATGCTTAAGCTATTAAAAATACGTCTGTGCAGACCAGCGTAGCATTAGAAAGAATTCTGCTGGTATTTTTACAGGAATGGATGACAAGTGTCTCAGCATCAAAAACTACTTAGGAAGGCTCTGCACTCTCCAATTTCAAACTCTCCTGGCTGGTATTTATTTCGTTTTCAGTAAAATCTGATAAGACAGCCTAGGTAAAATCTTGGTGGGGATACTGGCATAGTTTGACCAACAGAACTGCATCTTGATGACTTTTTCCCTTGCTAGGTGATTAAATTGTTGGTGATCTTGCTTTCTGCAGACATCCCATTCATGCCTGGTGTTTCAGTCAGTCTTGTGGCCAGAATATTCCTTTTGGAACTTGTGTGAGGCTATCCTTCGGTTCCAGATGAACTACAGTGCTTTACAGGTAAGGGAGATGGAAAGCTCAACACAGCAATGTGCTGGAGATCAGGTGAGAGTGTGCAAAGTGGGAACAAAGGAATTGTTGGTTTAGTGCAGTTAGTTAAGATCTTGTTTCAGGAGCAGCTAATGCCAGATGTGTTGCTCCTCCTGTATCCATGTGGCTTGTTACAACATCTTAGCGTGCGGCCAAACTTTTGGGAATATCAAAAGTATCTGAAGTCACCACTGTCTGTGTTATTCATTGCTCATTCCACCAGCTGGAAGTATCTGTCCCCATTCCCCAGCTGACAGGACAGAACAAGTAAACCCTCCTGATTTGCTACAGGGTAAAATGAGCCTGTTTAACTTAAACCACTTCACCAGTGGCTTAAGCAAAGACTGGTGAGCTCCCTCTGGAATGAGCAGGGAGAATTTGCATGCTTTTCCTCTAACTCTGCTGCTGTTTTTAGGGTTGTAACAAGTGGGTTTAGAGTTTCCTTTCTGGGAACTGAAGTGAAGCTGCCTGAGCTGTGAGACTGTGGACAAGTGTCCTCTTTCTTGTGGGTCCAGATGTGCCTACTGAAGAGATTGTTACTATTGCTCCTTGTCATTGTTCCTCTCTTCTTAGATTTGTTGTTGTGAACTCTCCCTGCCCTGGTTCAGATAAATCTGGCTAATTTAGTAATCTGGCTATTTTTAAGAAAAACAAGTTTGGCAGCTGGAGCTCTCAATGGGGAAATCTGGGGAGGAGCAGCTTGTAGCACAGAGACACCATAACTGGCAGAAGGAGGAACTCAGTGTGATGACCCCGACCTCCACTGTATCTGGTTGCTGAGTATGTCTGTTCCTTAATTACTTGGGTCCTCTGTTTTTAACGACAGGCATTATATTGCCCTTTTCTAACTTCAGGGACCTTGCTTGTCTTTGGGAGTTGTTAGATTATACAGTCATGGTTATGGGCAAATTTAATCAGGTGCAATCAGTCTGGAAGCATACAAATTCTCCATGTCCTTAACCTCTTTTATTCCTGTTTCTGCCCCAAGTCTGCCCTTTTCCTACCAGCAATTCATTGTGTTAATACAACTAATGGCAATTTACCTTCTGCATGAAGAGGAAAGCAAAAAAGGCAGTAGTGTTTGTCACTGACATTGGCTTTGCCTCTGTCTTGAACAGTAAGGTCACTGTTCCAACTTTGCTCCTAGTGCTGTTTTCTGATGGGTAACAAATGCTGCTGCTGTTCCTAGCTAGTCTCATCTTTTAGTTCTCATTTGTGGCTCTGTGTGTTTGTGTTATGCTATTATCAAGGTTTGTTATCATCCAGATTTGTTCTTTGGTCAGTTTTCTTGCTGTAAGACCCACTTTGCAGTATACGAGGCTGCCCTTTTTTTTTAAAGGGATGCAGTTGTGCAGGAGGGAGGACTTCTCACTCAAAGGAACGGCTGAGATTTAGGTTTGAAATAGGTGAACTTGAAAGCCAAAAGTATCTGGAGCTCTTGAAACAAAGTGGTGGTGGAAAGGTTGCTTGTCAGTGAGGATGGTGGGGATGGCTAGGAGGTTGACCTGCTGAGAAGCCAGAATATATGACAGCAGCTGTGTCTGCTTTGGGAGAACATTTCTGCATTCAGGATGCTGGAGGTGGTTATGGTGTGGATAGGCAGCTGGATGGAAGGTTTGACAAGGTACAGAAAAAAAAAAAATTGATTTTTGAGGTATTTGATAAAAGATGTCCTCCTTCCATCAGCTCAAACAGCAGCACCTTCAATAGCTGTTTTCATTTAGCCTGCTGCTCAAGGGAGTCTGCGAGCTGGTTGTTGCTCACCACTTAGTCCCAGAATCAGCTATAACCTGCTTTGGATACACGGGAGACCGAGGGAGAGAATTCAGCTGGTGGTTGGCAAGTCTGCCCCATGGAAGTGCTCATGCAGAGTCTTTTCTGGTGAACAGACAGAGTTTCACTTTGGCCAAGGGTGGAACAGGCTGATGATCTTTGCATTTCAAATAAGCAGAGCTACAGCAGTGGAGGGCTCTCAATTCGGTGGGCTTTCTGTAGCTAGGGATATTTCTTCTCTCGTTCCCAGCACAACAAAAGCTAATTTACAGTGCTAGAGCATAGACTTGGGTGAAGGGAAAGTGTGGTGAACAGTGAGTCACGCTCTCATTAGTGTAATTATTTCTTCTTGCTCATTTGAAAGGCCAGCACTCCCTAAGTGTGTGTGTGTGTGTGTGTGTGTGTGTCAGGTTACGTCACAGTGACCAGTTCTACTCATTTAAAAATTAAAGCTTAATATTCCTGCATGCAGGTGTGTTTTTTGCGGTTGGAGGCCGCAGGCTAGGGTATGTGCAGCAAGAAGAAATCCAAACGTGATGTTCTGCAAAAATATTTCAAATACTTGAAGGGTAGGCAAGGATAGCTACTGCCTTTACCTTTCTCCTGCCCATCCTGCTGTGTCTCAAGCCGGTACATTATTAGATTGCAGGCATTTGGGAACACTGAGCTCACTCTTGCTTTTTTTGTTGAAGCTGATTAGCTCAAGACCTGATCATCAGCTCAAAGAATTGCCCCATAAATCATTGTTCTGAATCCCCTAAAACCTTTCAGCTGCCATGTGAATAGGATCAAAGTTTCTGTGATGACACTGGCGAGGACAGCTTGTGTGCACATCTGTGGTTTGAAGGTCCCTTTGTACACTATTCCTTTGCGATTCAGATATCTGAGGGTTTCTTTTTTTTACAATTTGTCATGACCTTTATCTATTTTAACTAGGAGTTAATGCTGGGAGTGGACTTGTGTCTTGGGGAGAAGATCCAGATGGATATCCTTGTATCTTTTTTTTTTAATAACCAATCAAGCAGGCTCCTCAAAGTGGAGGAGGTGCACAGAGAGCCACCCTTCATTTAACCTGCAGATTGATGACTGAGCAGAGGCTATTCCTTCCATAACCTGTGCTGCTTTGCAGCTGTACGACAGATGAGCTGAAAGGCCTGGTAAAGTGCTAATGCTCTGCTGCTTTTCACTCTTAGAAGGCCAGAGATTCCTACATGGAGGAAAGGAGACGACAACAGATGGAAAGGGATCAGGCTTACGTGACAAAGAAACTGCAGCAGGAGGGGTTTGCGTCCCACGGAGACTCTCAGCGCCGACGGACACTGTTGCAGAGATGCACTGCCATGCGGGAAGAGAGAATCCAGGGCTTTCTACAGGCACTAGAGCACAAGAGAGTGGACTTCTTTGAAAGATTGTGTACGGTGTCTGCATGACACAGGTGCTAGGTTGTTCTTGGGAAGACAATTTTTAACTGTGTTAGAGGGAACAGCGGCTGCGCAGAGGAATTGACTCGCTGTGGTTCTGCAGTGGGGATGCAGGGCTGCTATAGGACTTTACGTCCCTGCTCGCCCTGTGTGTGCAGGGACAGAGTACTGTGAACCTTTCTAGGTCTGTGAATGCTGCTGAGGAAGGTAATGCCGTCCTTCTGTCTCACCTCCCTGCCCCTGACTGTGGAGAATACATGCACCCCGTCGTATCTCCGCTGCTTGGTACTTTACAGGTGACAAGAAGTTATCTAACATGAGCCTCCAGTTCTGTTTGACTCCTCAGGAACTGGCCCAGACAAACCAATTCAGTCCTGTTCAATCAGTCTGGATTTGAATTCTTTCCATGGCTTTGCACTAGGGAATCTTCTGTTGAGATTTCCTCTGCTGACCCATAAGGGGAGCCTTGCTTTCTGTAGGGAGAAGATTATTCCTGGTGTGGAAGGGAGTCCTGTGCCGAGTGGTGGCAGAGATATTCCCCACTGCCTACTTCATGATAACATCTTGTCTTTTCCCCACGTTACTCTGCTGGTTTTGATGTATCTGCTCTTGGCTTCTGGAGAGCTAAAGTGAGGTGTTGTCACCCTTGCTGTAAAGAAAGAAAATCCCTTCTGAGCAGTGCGTGTGGGGAAAACCCAGATGCCCAAGATGCTGATGTTGGAACAAGACTGAGCTTAGGAAAGTGGTTCCGAGCAGGCAAGGGGAAAGGATTGGTTGGGAATTAACTTCATGGGTTAAAAAGAATAAGAAGTTAGCTAAAACCAGGTGATGGATCCAGTATGCCAAATCCCTCTGAGACCTCTCTAGAGCTATAACTTATTTCCAGGGAATAAGGATGGGCTTAGTTCAGGAAGACAGTAGCCAAAAACCAACCTCTGACCCCAGCCAAAATGGTTTAGAAGGGCTTTCTGGCTGATTTTAAGGGGAGTGGCTGGAGCAGCTGCGGAGTGTTGTTTCTTCTCAATTTTCCATCGGCAGGGAGATGGACTAGCTAATTTCCAAGATTGTTTTTGTCTCTTAATTCCTCCTGGTCTCCGTCCCCATGGTCAAAATAACAGAAAATGTCTTGATTTTTTGTTTCTAACGCACATACAGGTGCAGCAGTACCAGCTATTGCTGTTTTTAAAGTGTTCCTTTTTACCTGCAGGTGAAAATTAGAAAACACAGATTTAAAAGGAATTTGTAAGTGCTGCCAACTCAGCACTTTGAGCCTGATTGTGAAGAGGATAACTACATTGTCAAATCATGAATAAAGCATATTCATACTAAACTTATTTAAAAAATCAGCTGAACATTTAAAAGTACATAGATTTATACTAAATTGGCATCCAGGGCTAATATTGTTTAACCTGTGACAGACTCCTCATCTGATTCCTGTTAGACTGGAAATGATTTGAAGGTTGTGTTCTTTTTAGAGTCTAGTGTGAGCAATTTGCTGATACCCCAAGGCTCGGCCGAATGAAGCTCCGTGCACAACCTCCTCTTGCGTAAGTAGCAAAGAGTAGCTCGGATAAAAGCGTGCCAAGGTGATGGGAGCTGTTGATTTAAACTTCTTTTGCTGTATTTTATTTTCTCTGTCTTCAGGAAATTGTCTATGGAAATAGTTTACTCTCCATGAGATGGAGCACTCTCCAGTCTGCTTTGCCAGGCTGATGGGGAGACTTGTCTTCTGCCTGAGAATGGATTTTTTACGTTAAAAACCCCAACATTTTCAGTTGTGTGATGATGAGGTGACCAAAGCTACAGTGGTGGTTTTCCACAAAGCAGTAGTACTGTTGCAGGTGTGGTAATTGAAGGGATCTGGTTTACTACTTGAAAAAAAGGGAAAGTTTTAATCCCTTTTAGGAAAGCTGTAGTAGGGGAGGAGAGAAAGTCAGTCCTTCAGGCAGTGGGGAAAGTCAGTGTTACCCGACTCTCTATTCCACCTGCATCAGTTATTCCAGTAAAATACCAATTTTCCTTGTAAGCCTTGCTTCATTAGAGGGTGGGCATAAGTTACACAAACTCAGTGAATCTTAAAGTGACAGTTGTGGAAATAGAGCTACAGGCTTCTTCCAGCGAGAATCCAACTTCCTAAATTCATTTATATGGTGGAGATATGAAAAAAAAAATCAGCAGGACTGGAAAAATGGGGTGTTCTGGCATTTTGAAAAAGCCTGAGAGATCACCTGGGGAGGGAAGGAGGGAGTGTGCTCCTTGGGGTGTTTTTTCTGGATGAGGTTCAGTGAAAAGGTTAAAAGTTTGGGGCACTTTGGGTGAGGTTTGTAGCCAACAGGCTGTGCCTGGATGCAGGTGTGAAAAATGGCCTTTTTATTTTATTTATTTATTTTTTTTTTTCCTGGAAGGAGCCCAACTTTACAACTCACTCAGTGGGCACCTGTATGAATTTCTGAATTTAGTGTAAATTTTCTTGCATTTTGATTTTTTTCACTTTTCTTTTGGCGCTGCCTCCACCTCTCCCTCACCTCTCCGGCTGTAACTCCCCATTTCCCTGGTTTTTAACAGGAAAAAGCACTTGATTACCCAGAGCCACCCAGCACCCTGGGGTGGGGTGGGGGTGCCATTCCCGGTACCCGCGGAGGTGCTGAACGAACAGCTCCGCTGCCTTACGCGCTGCTCCGCGCACCATTGCGCGGGAAGCAGGGG
>NW_010316645.1:0-3572 GCF_000700745.2 Antrostomus carolinensis
ATCAACACTCCCACCCAGCTGGGTGTCCTCTATAAACTGACTGAGGGTGCCCTCGATCCAGACCATCGATAAAGATGTCAAACAGGACCCATCCCAGGTCCTCCTCACACAGCCCCGCCAGTGCCGCAGGGGAGAGAAGGGTCCGAACGGCTCCTCACAGCACAGACTTCACCGGGTCTGGAAATACTTGCAGGGCACCAAGGCAGCATCCCTCACCCCACACTGGCCGCACGCAGAGGACATTCTGCAGAGGAGCCACGGCACTGTTAACAGATTTATAGCCTAAAAGGAATAGAGTGGGTTGTAGTTTAACAGCAATGCTTGTTCTATATTTAAAAAAATAAACAAAAATAATCGAAGGTTTCCTTTAAGATCACCCTGAAAACAACTTTTCACTCAAAAAATAAAAATCTATCAACCACAGCATCAGTGACATCTCGCAGAGCCAGAGTTTGGTGTGTTCACACCCAGCATCTCAGGTCTTTCTCATCAGCCAACACCCTCGTGCCACACACCCTGATCTCCCTCCTCTGGCAGGAGCATCTTTGAGCATCAGCATGGGAGCAGCAGCTCCTTTCCGTCGCTGCACTGCTCCTGCTGCGGCGGTTGGTAACAATCCTCTGCACAACCACCTTCAATTAGTTCTTCCCAGGAGGTTGATGAATGTGGCCTCACCTCCAACACTGAGTACAGTGGGCAGGAGCCCCAAGAGCAGGCTGGGTCACTGCCGTGGAGCACAGCTCACCGCACACCACCTGCGTCAGCTCCTGCTGCTCTATTTTAGGAGCCCTAAAATGTGATTCAGGAGTTGGGTGTCACAAGTCTGGCAGAGTGTAGAAGCGCAAGGTGCCTGCTTGGGAAATAAAGCACCAGCCTCCCCCGGGGAGCAGCACACGCCAGCAGAGGCGATGGGGACGTGCCTGTGCTGTCAGGCAGGTGTAAGAGCATGTCCTGCAGAAGCAGTGGTGTGGTGGTTTCACCCACAGCTCAGACCATGGGGTCCTGCACTCACCCCCCCAACACAGTGAGATGGGGAGAGAAACTCACCAAAGGGCGGGTGGGTTGGGATGAGGACAGGGAGGGCTCACTCACCAGGGATGGTCACATGCAAAACAGACTCCACATGGGGAAGAAAAATCAATTTAATTCATTGCAATTTCATCTAAGTAATGCAATGAAACATTAACAACCACATCTTACAACACCTTCCCCCACCCCTCCCTTCCTCCCGGGCTCCAATCACTTTGCTCCCCATTTCTCTCCCTTCTCCCCCAGCAGCACAGGGGTTGCAGTCAGTTTGTCTCTGCCATTCTTTCCAGCATGACGTTCTTCCCATGGGCTGCAAGAATCCAGGAACAAAGTGTTCCAACATGGGCTGCCCATGGAGTCACGGACCTCTTCAGGCACAGCTCCCAGCTCTGGCATGGGGATGTCCATGGGCTGGAGATGGGTCTCCAGAGTGTAAAAGGCCCAGATGAAATCCTGTGCACAGTACCCACATGGTGAAATGTCATCCGGAGTGCACCTCATTGGCAGCAGCAGAATTAAAAGAGGTTGAGGAGGCACCAACTGTAAATCTCCAGGGATTTGGAGACAGTCTCTCTGCCCCTATACGAGCCCGTGTCTCAGCTGTGGAAAAACTACCAGAAGTCCTGGAGAAACACTACTGCTAACTGGCTCAGCCTGGGAGACACCAACAACAGCCCCTCCACACACAAACCCAACACAAGCAGAGAGCACCATGAGCTGGGAGGGAATTTGCCACCCCGCTTCTGAACCCAGCTGGTACATCGCGTGTTTGCAACACTAACGCGCAGAGCTTCCCCAAAACCGCTCCACACTCGATTGAGGGGGGTTTTTTAAATTACAAGATTATCTTGGAGCATTTTCCCCATCCTTCCCTTGCCTTTAGCCGCTGCTGCTGCACGATAAACCCTCTTCCATCCACACCAGGCTGGCGAGGAGCGGGCAGCACGCGGCACCAGCACAGCTCCTTCGCTCACGCCGGATGACGAGGCTGCGGCAGCGGAGGTGCCATATAACCTGCACTGAGCTCCCTCCTGCAATGTTTAATTTGTGGCGTTACATAAGTACCATTTTCTGTGTTCCTCTGTTGGAAATGATTATCACAGATTACATCTGCAATAGAATAATATAAAATATAGTGGTGCACGTGGGAAACAAGGAAAAGATCAGCACCGAATTGAGGAGGTAAGGGTATTTCTTGGGTAACTCTATCCTGATGTGAAGTGGAAAGTGGTAAAAGAAGAATTAAAAACTGATTAGAAAAAAAAAAAATAAAAAATAAAAAGAGGCAGGGTTTCCTGGCTTGTGAAATCCTGGAAAATCCTAAAGATTCCCCCATCATCCTCATGTTCACATTGCCAGGCAGCAGCCAAAGGAGGGAACAGTTGGAGGCTGGGCAGATCCCGCACTGTCTACAGCACATTCCAGCTGAACGTCCATCCATCAGGATCTCATCAGCTGCAGATGTTCAGACAATCTGATTAAGTCCTCGCCCCCCTGTGCCTCCCACCTCAAGCCCTGGAAATTCCTCCAGTTGAGAAAAATTCCCAGGCTGATAAAACACATTCCAAAAGCAACAAAAAAATGATAAATCACTCTTTTTTCTCCCCCCCCCAACACTTGAATTCCCTAGAACACGCCAGAGAGGTGCTCAGACCTCTTTAACTACCTGTGTTTAAAAAGAAGCCAACACTTCACAACCCTCCACGTTCAGGGCAACTGCTGACAGCCCCACTGCCTGCGAATCCCCAACCATTCAGCCACAGCAGATGTGGAGGACCACAGCCATCTCCTGCACATCCAAGCCCCAAAGCTCTTCCCTTGCCTGGCAGAGCCTGTCTATTCCTCACAAAACACCCAGGAATCTTGTCCCATCACCCTGCAGCACAGCTAGGGATGGATCTTCCCCTGGGATGGATTTTGCCCCATGACAGATCTCACCCCAGGATGGATCCATGACAAGGCAAAGGGCTTGTGAAACAAGAAAGGGAACTGCAGGAGCCCGTGCCTGCACCATGTCACCACGATGTGGCTTTGCCCATGAGTGTGACACCAACCAAATTCTGGAGGGGACTGGAGAAGTGAGGATCGCTTGCACGGTCTCTCCCCCAGCGTCAGGTTTTCAGTAGTGATGCCAAAAGATTGGGAGATCAAAAATATCATCCTAGAGAGCACAGAGGATGAGAGAAGCCCACAAAACCTGCTTGGTAGCCCACTGGCACCATTTCCAACAGCAGCCGGCAGAAAGCTTCACGCTCTGATGACCTTCAAACACACCCTGGGTGTGAGGCCCCATCGGACAGGCAAGGCTGATCACAACCAACATTACTCCCAAGAAAATCTACTGTAACCGTACAGCACAGAGAGTAAATGCTCAGAAAAAAGATCAGCATCCAGCCTTGAGATTCTGTGAGCAAGGTGTCACAGGTAGCACAGGGTGACACCCAAGAGAGGGCTGAAGCAGCCAGCGGGATTACAGACTTCTTCAGGATACCACCAGAAAGACAAAAAGGACCAACAAGGACTTTTCAGAGCCTAAATATATA
>NW_010316646.1:0-248 GCF_000700745.2 Antrostomus carolinensis
CCCCCCCCTGCCCCCGGGCGCGCTCCTCTGCAGGGGCCGCCCGACCGCCTTTGGCGCTGGCTGAGGCAGGGCGCTACCTCACGACCACCAGTTTAGTGCCCCTGACGGGTGCCATTCCCTTGCCGCAGGGCGAATGCCTCCCAGGTACCGTTGCCCAGCCTCAGACAGGGCAGCACCTCACAGCGGCCATTTTACTACCTCAGGAAAGTGCAGTGGCCTTTGGAGCGCCTTTGCCCAGCCTTGGGCAG
>NW_010316646.1:260-19142 GCF_000700745.2 Antrostomus carolinensis
TGTAGGGATGCCAACCACAGGGTCCATCTTTGAGCTGATTAAGCAACAGGAGTCCCAAACTTCCTGTGTCTGCCCAGGAGAGAGTCCCCTCCCAACATTTCCTTATCACCTACCTAATGGTGGTGCTCTTTGCAGTCAGGGTGAGCTCGTTGTGGGTTCTTGTGCCACAGTCCAGGGCCGGGAGAGAGCACTGGAGGAGACTAGAGGCAGTTTTAGGCAAGCTCCCAGGACAGACTCGCTTTTCGTCTGAGCTACTGGAAGGACGTGGGCTGTCATACGAGCTTCCCCTCGTTCAGCCCCGTACCATTCGTTTGCACCTGGAGGTGCCAGGAGGGCATCCTCGGGGCCGGCCGTACAGTGAGCCTGCTCTTGGCCCTTGAGAAGGGCATGTTGTTACTGTAGATACGTGATTTCCTAACCAGACCATTTCTGAGGTTTACCAGGGTATTTCTAATGCATAAATATCTTTGTGTTTCATGAAATATAAAAGTAGAGGAAAGAGAAAACTCAGGTGTAACAGGATTAAACTCTTCTTTATTTATGCACTGGCAGGCGTGGTTTTGATTTGGGCATGCAGCATGTCTCCCACCTGCTCTTCAGCCCATGGTCACAGTAACCTGTTCCTGCCTCCTTCACAGACAGCAATGAAAGGGTGAAGTCCAATGTCAACAAAACTGGTGGAGAGATTTTCACTGTGGCTTCCTGAAAACACCGTGAATGGGTACCTCAGGCTGTGTCCCAGTGAAAATACATGGCCTCAAGAGGATCAACAAAGGCTGTGTGTAAAGGAGGACAGCACAGTGTTACAATACATCTGGTGCCTCTTCTGTCGATTTTCTCAATCCACATACTCTCTTCCTCTCTCTTTTTCCTCAAAGCACTGGCACCACGTCTTTAGCACTGTCCTGGCAACTCAAGTGGTGCTAGGATCATGGTATGAGGGAGGAGGATGAGTAACAGCAGGAAACTAAAGCTAAATGATGTGGAGGGAGGGGACTGCTGGGGGCAGGGAGCTGTTGGATGAGTGTACAGTCTGGGGAGCACTGTCCTCCTGTTATCCCGGCTCCTGTTACATGCGCTTCATGTGCTTAAGAGACGTCCTGTAAATGATAAAGCAGATTTTTTCCTCTGAAGTGAACTGATAAAATAGAACATTTGAATGGAATATGGTTCCATCAGAGCTCCTCTGTCTTGCTCTCGAGACAGTCTTCATGCATAAAGCGCTGTTGTTTGTGAAGAGGAAGAGCTTTGAGGGCTGATAGCAGCTGTAAACTCTAGAGTGGCCCTGCTTTAGCAAGTGCAAAGTCACATGTTTTCCTCTAAGGGCTTTACGGAACTGCACATAGCAGTGAGTCACGCTTTTTTGCCATACTTAAATTTGTGACAGCTCACTTCAGGTCAGGCAAACTTAATACTTTCACATGAATGGCTGGTGGTTCAACTTTGGGAGTGTCAGTGGTGTCTGACGGTAAACTTTTCAGCAGCTGTGCATAGCCCTACCTACCTTAACCCTAAATTAAATTTTTTGAACAAGCTATAAACAAATATAAGGAACCAAACCTGTCTGGGTGTCCTTTCTCTGTGGGCAAAGGGTATTAGGTGATGATGCCAGAAAGCAGTATGCTTTTCATACTCTGCTTAATTAGAAATTAAGTAGAAACTAGAGATATTCACCAAGGCCACAGACTGCAGCTGTTTTAGCTCATTCTTCTCAGTGTAGTGTTAGATCGACTGTTTTAAGTATACAGCAGTTATGTGTTTCAGCAGCCAAAGCAGTGGAAACCTGCTCTGCTGCATATGCAGCAGTAATCTGGGCTTTGAGTTTGACGTTTTTATGTCTATTACAAAAGATGTACTTGCAGGGACCTGCTGCAAGACTCTTGTTGGGAGGCCTGTGTGACATGAAAAAATTCAGTGTGGTTATGAAATGTGACATAACTGGCATTAACCAAAATATTTTTCATATGCCTCCTGGAGAAAAACATTTTTCTGTAGATCAGTTAATACAGTCACATAGCTGATGAGATGTGGCTGGTCTTGATGGAAAGTAAATATTTTATACTACATCAGTATATCTATATCGCTCTGGTATGGCATCTCATTGCACCTTGTCTGTACTTTTGGATCCCTGGTTTAAAAGCAACAGTTAACCTTTATTCCTAAGGTTTAGGTTTACTTAAATATTGGTAACGGTTGGTTTGCACCATGACAAGCTGGCTACATCAGTTGGCAATAGCAGCAACACGGTGTTGAATGGATAAACGCTTTAGGAACACAACACTTGACAGAATGATGCACATGCTGGTGAGTCCATTGAAAATTACAGGCTAGTTGTACCGTAGAACTTGAGGAAACCATGATGAAATATTTTTGAGACGCTATTTTTATGCCTGTCATGTTAGAGTCAAGTTTTAATGGGCATGCAAGATATATGTATGCTGACCATTGTGTAGACTTATCTTCCCTTAGCCATTATGTTAATCCCAAACCAAACAAACTAAAGACACAAAAAGAGGATATCCAAATATCCAATAAGGAAATTTTAAGAAGGAACAAGCTTGCAACAATCAGCAAAAGTGAAGAAAAAGATCAATCAAATCAATCAATCAAATTTGTCTGTATTATGTCTATATTGTCGGTTGCTAAGTTTGTGATTTTTATTTACAAAGTATTTCAATTACTTATAAAGATTTAAACAGCTAATCAGTTAGAACTGACATACATTTTGGCTAAATACCTATAATTACAGTTGTTTCATACCTGAGCCCCTGTTACTGATGTTGTGTAACAAGCAGTCCTGATTACTGACATCAGCCCACTTAATGTTTCTGCATTTATGTGATAATTAGATAAAACCAAATAAAGACTTTCTAGTAACTTCATAAAATACAGTAAATACATTTACTGAGATTAGTGTAGATCTAAAATATTGTTTATGGCTTCATCTTTTTCTGACAGTGAAAAGGAGCATGAAAATACATAAGTGATTTAGCTAGGAAATGTTACTTTCTAAAAGTATGCTTTCAAGTGTAACAGTATACAGGTCTATGATATGTGAAGTGAGATTTGAAGAGACACTATCTTTGATTAGACCCATTATTTAGAAAAACAAACAAATAAACAAAAAAACCCCAGACAATTCGAGGCTTTGTGCTTGGAAGCTTTCTGCTTTTACCAGTCCATCAGCTCTCACTTACACCCTCACAGCACCATTGCTATAACATGAACATTAGAATATACAGAGGATCAAACTAAGACACCCTTGTAAATAAACATGTCGAAATGATGGTCTGTTTAGAAATGAAAATTCAAAGATAATTTAGAATATCAGCTTATTCAGAAGATGCTTCAAATGAGCGAGGTTAGAAAAGCTGCCAAAAGAAGCTTTGGTCATTCTAAATAAGACATAACTGAGTGGCAGATTTGGATTGAGTTGTAGATATTTCTTTTTCAATGGAAAACCTCAAAGCATCAGTTATTCAGTACATGCTACAAGTAAAATGTATGGGTAATGTATACGTTGCAGAACATAACTTATAACGTTGGAGCAATTAAAAAAAAACACATTTGTTGACTCCAAAGTGAAATTTCTTGTAGAGCAGAGGGTCTGCAAAGGGAGTTTTTTCCTACACTAACCTGACAGTCTGCATGTAGAAGGTGTGTGAGTAAAGTGAGCACTCTGCAGCAGTCACTCCATGCCCAGTGGAAGCCAGAGGGGAGGGTGCTCTCTCCCAGCGCTGGCAATGCACACCCAAGGTGACCACTGACTCCAGGAATAGTCAGTAGTGGTTTGCATTTTCTGCTTCAGCCTATAGGCTAGAGGAGATTAGCACTGCAGCCTCTCAGGCTGTATACAAACAGTCAGTCAAATTCCAGCCCTCAAAGCTTTCTGCTCTCCCCTGTTCAAGTCTTTATCTCACTAACTGTCATTCAGTCCCACTAAAGCTCGTTCCACTAGACACTCTGTGACTGGGTCCTAGCATTTTGGATCAGTTTGCTCTTAAGCTTCCCTTAGTCTCAGTAAGCTGCAGCACTGCTTCTTTCCTTGACATCTCTGACATGTATCCTAGGCATCTGCTTTCTGTCTTTAATCCCTTTACAAAACTGGGTTCTTGCTGGCCACCTGCCATAAGCCTGCAAGAGCAGCTTTGGCTTACCAGGCTTCTCATTAAAGTGAGTACCCATCAGCTCCAACTTTCCAGGCTCCAGTTTATCACTTCCTGGGCATATGTAACAGTTAAAGTAAGACAACACAAAGTTTGTGAGATTTCAAAATCAGTCGCTCTGTACCTGGACTAATACAGGTGTAGACAAAAATAACAAACCTTTACAGATGTTTCTTCACCTCATCAGTCTTGTGTGTCCTCCACACGCAGATGAGAAGAGTACCTCTGCAGAAGTCTTTGCCTTACCCTCATAGGCTTTTCCCTGAATCATAGAATTTATCTTATGTATATCCATTTTCTTTTTCCTTCAGCTGATCCTGCAGTTAACAGAACCATTCTGCTTTGGAAGTGTGCCCATCTGTTCTGCCCCAACATCCTTTGACTGTGTGCAAGTTACCTTTGAGTGACCCTGCAAGTCTATCAAACTGTGTAGTTTAAAAGTTGTCCTGTTAGCTCCTCTCCTGTTCTTTTTCCAGATCATTTAGAAAGGCTGGAAACAAATGGTTTCATCCAGGATATGGCCATTCCATTGCTTCAAAATTGCTTTTGATTGTTTCTCATCAGGTAGATACATGTCAGAGCCGTGGTGAAAAACAGACAATTTGGCAGCCTTTAAGATAAAGTAATGGTATACCAGTTTAATGAAATCAGTGAGAATTTATACATTATGCACAGATTCTCAAGACTGTCACATGGGCATTTCCATCTATCAGGAAACTCTTTATGTTTACACAAAATTTCTGGTATTTGGAAGCATGTGGCTACATTAAAATACCAGCTTTCTTTTTTTTTTTCCAGAAAATTCTCACGTGAACGTAGCCAGAGAATGGCTGTATTGGATCAGATCTAGCTACTCCAGGATGCAGTGTCTGACAGTCTTCAATTCAATACCAAACTCTCAGAACCTAATAGATAGGGGAAGTACAGCGTGGTACTGCTGTGGTGTCACTTCCACATCTAAGCAATCAATGGTTTAATGATTTCCTGAGCAGAAAGTTGCACTGAGGTCATGTTGTGGCTAATAACCACATGAAGAGCTTCCTTCATAAATTTGTCTGGATCTTTTTTTAACCCCTTTGTACTCCTGGCCCCACCAAATCCTGCATCAGTGAAATCCACAATAAGATTATGCAGCATTTCTTCTTGTTACTTTTAAACCTGCTACTTCATCCTCTCACTGGATGTCCTATAGCTTTTCCTTATTCACCTTCTTCATGTCGTTCTTTACAGCTCTTTGTTTCCAAGCTGAAGTGTCTTGATGTGTATTAAACTAAGACTTGGTAGGAAATTAGGTTATCCTTCTGGTAATTCTGACTTTTTTTTTTTTCCCTGAATCTGTTGTAGCCTCATTGTGTTCCTTTGTGATGTGTTCACTATAGGGCTACTATTTAATATGTGGCTGCGGTATGGATTCATTCATTGACATGGAGGTACTTTCTGTTTTCTTCTCTGTCCCCTCTAGTAATTCTTACTGTGTCATATACCACATGTGTCATTGCTGACCATTGAGTGATATTTTCAGAGGCCTACAAAAAGACTGCCAAGAGCTCCTTCCTGCACAGCTGGTTAATTTAGAGCCCATCTTTGTGTATGTAGAACTATACATAAAGGGATTGTTTTTCTTCAGGTCTGTTACTTTGCATACATCAACATTGGGTTCATCAGCTGTTTTAGGGCCACCTCCTAAATGTCTTGAGATCTTTCTGCAACTCTGCAAAATTAGCTTTAGTTTTGAAAGCTTGAATATCCCCACAGTCTTTCTTTTCTCATGACATCCCCTTTTTTTCTCGTAATTTATGAGTATTCTGGACAGATGACTAGAATGTACCTGTAACCTAATTCCGTATTTTTTATCAACATAGTAAAAGCTAGACACTTATTCCTGTCCTTTAAGCAGAGAACCTACCCTCTTTGCCAGGACAGTTTCATTTCAAAGTCTTCAGTGAAGAACTTGATCAAAAACTTAAAAAAAAAAACCTGTAGTACACTGTGTAGCCAATATATGAGCATTGATTTTTTTTTTTCCAAAGTAATCCTGGAGTTACTAACTGCTGTTTGCTTAGAAAAACTGGAGGGGGAAAACCAAACACTTAGATTTGGTAAATGCATAAACAGGATCCTACACATATGTTAAAAATTGTTATTTTAAAGCCTGTTTTGTAACTTTTCAGTGATTGGTGTTGGCAATGCAACTAATTGCATGTAATTGGTAGTACTTTAGTAGTTATTTCATTCCCATTCTGTATGGCTTTTATTATTCATGGCTACTTGTAGTTAGGGAGGAGGTGCCTCACTGAAAACCCATTCCACTGAAATAAACCCTAAGATTTACTCTGAAATTGAAGGGGATTTCTGAAGTTCCTGGGCTTTGTGTTAGTCCTGTGCAGAAGGCAGAGTATCAGGCACTGTAAACCAAAGCTACTTTTCCTGTGCAAAGAATTGAATGGTGTGGAACGCTATCATTAATAGGCACTCCTGGTATTGGAGATAAATGTAGAGAGGGAAACTGCAAGCATACTTATAAATATAGAAGACTTAACTGTACCATTAATCCACAGCCACCAAAAAAGGACTGCACTTCATCAGAGGATGGGGGATACTGTGCTTCCAAAAGAACCAGGCAGTGTAGCTGCTAACCACATGAGGACTTGGACCTTCCAGCAAAAGATCCTCTCTGTGTCCGTGTCCTGCTCCAGGTTTCCCATACGTAATGTGTAATACCAAGTGAGATGGACAGAACTATCAGGAAAACACAAGGACTAAGATGGTCTCAGTTAACTCATTTTAAGTCACCAGTGGAGTAGTCTATGTGCCATGGTCCTCATTAGCCATTGAGGCCCGGCTATGCAAGTACTGATCCTGACATTATTTTAGTAAGTGGAGGTGCAGAAATGCCATTAGAGCTATAGCATATATCTTTTAGAAGCAGTCCTGAAATTGGAGATATAGAGAATGTAAGTTTGCTTTCTTAGTGTTTGTGCCTTCTCTGCTATTGCTTTTGTATCACAATTTAAAATATCAATATCTATATTTCACTGCAGCTTGCTACTTTGATAGAGCAATGTACTTGACTCCCTACAGTTATTGCAGTTGGAGGGGGATCTGATTAGAATGCTTTTCCTAATTAAGTGATATCACCTAAAGTGAGTTTCCCTACCATTGTCTCACTGCAGTGTAAAAATAACAACAGAGAAGAATCATTTGGTTATTTTATTTTCCTGATTAAAATGTCTTTACTCATTCATATTTTACAGGGTAAAATGCCATCTTAATGAAAGACGGAGGGTCAGTTTTCTAACACAGCTAATTATGTGTCCTCATATCCCCATCACAGTTACGGCTCAATTTCCTTGGATTCAGCAGCAGCACATCTCAGTAGATCTATGTGTAAGGATAAAGCCTATGGTGGATACTCAGAGACCAGATATCAAACAAAGGGTCCTTCAGAAGGTTTTTTGTCCGCAGTCAAGCCTGGGAGAAAGCTACATACCATCCCCTCCCCAACCAAATGCAGCATATAAGTGAGTCTTCACCGTGTGCCTGAACTTCTTTGACTCCAGCTGATTCCATAAGATCTCTGTATTTCAGATTCAATTTTTATGTTTCTGCTTTGGCAATAAACCACTCTCTCCCCAGGGGAAACACTTCTCTAGAGTTTTCTCCCCTTCTGTGCCCTTTTTAAAGGTCCAGCTGAGCCCATATTTGACAAAAATTCTGCTCTCCTAACCAGTGCAGGTAGTTCTATTGAATTTGTTGGCCAAATAAAGCAGGGTTGGAGCATCTTTCCATATGTTTTTTGTTAATAAATACAAATAGATAGATGAGCTCTGTATTTTATCAGCATTCTCTCTTTGGTTCCCCATCTTATCTAGGCATCTGTTCATGAAGCTGCATATGAAATCTTTTTAAGACCTTAGAAGTTAAAAAGGCATGATCTTAAAAGACATGTTTCTCCCAGAAAGAGAAATAGTCTGTTATGGCAAAAGGGCTGTTTTATTTAAGAAAATATTAAAAGTTATATATATTCATTTCTCTTTCTAATTAAAGAATTGGAGGCACAGCTGTTGCAGGCAAGTCCTGCAGTTCTAACAGCCAAATACCATATTTATGGGAACCTTGCCCAAAACAGACTTCAGGATCAGGCTCGGTGAGATAGATTTTCTAAATAGATTATTGTGTAATGTTCATTCACTCCTTTATTGTTTGTTTACTTGTAACACTAAAATATATGTTGCTTCAGTTTCTTCTGATAATTGTATGCAGCAAAGTTTAAAAACCAGTTTCCTTTACGCTGTTATAAAAGTTGAAACAAGATTTGATATGGCTCATTCATTTCATTCTGACTAGCAGTACTCTGTATAGAATATTTCATTCCTGTGCTGCTGTATTCTGTGCCTTTGTGCTTGCATGCTTAGTCATTAATGGAAAAATAGACTTTCCTGCAGTTCTGAGTTTTCTTTCTTCTACTTCCTTGCCCAGTTCTGTTGTTTTTATTGATTCTATTACAATAAGTAACACACAAAAGAGAAGATTAGGGCAGAAAGATTTCCCCAGTCCATCAATAAATTTCCTAGGCTTCATTAGCTGTAATTTCTTGAAAAGACTTAGAGTTACATTTACATTATGTAAATAAAATGTATAATCCAAGGGATCAGCTCTTTCACATTCAATAATGTGTACCAAAAATAATTCTTCTGAAGCCAGTGGCTTAAAATTTGTATGAGAGAGCAGAAAACCAGGCTGGTGTACAAAATGGTAAATTCTTGTCACTTGTGCTTAGGCAAAAATCTAGAGAAAGACAGCTGTGAGAGTTTTGTCCAAATAAGAATTTTGATCCTCAGCCAAGGAGCATGAAGAAGACCAGATTTAAGTACCAGTATTTTCTAGATAGAAGTGTTTGATAGACTGCTCTGTGCTTGTGATTTTTTTTTCTTCAAATGTTTTTCTTTTCATTTGTACATACTGCACCAAATTCTCTCCTCATTAGCAGAAGACGGTTTTGACTGTTAAAAATTATGACAAATTATGTGATTGAAACTTCTGTTTAAAAAATTGCTCATACAGCATATCCTCTTCAGCCCAAGTCTATTCTCAACTTTCCAGAACTTCACATCATTCCCTTTACAGCTTTGTCTGTCCAAAGGATTAAAATATTTTTACCTAAACCATTTGGCCTTTCCCTGAGATATATTTGCTTTAAGAAACAATGATTTCAGAGACAATTCTGTGACTCCTTTAATATTCAAAGTTGTCATTATAGCACTGACATTGTATTTACTAAAAAATGGTGTCAGCAATGCAATTTTTCATTAACCACTTTTCATAAAATTGCCTTCAGTGTTAAGAACATTGAGGTCTTTACAAGCAAGCAGTGTCACATTCACAAATGTTTAATTGAAATATGAACGTGAATGGCATAATTGTCCTGCTGCTCAGTTTTGAATATCTCCTGTAATAGGAGCATTAAATAATTTGAAGGCATGGCTCTATTGTAGTAGTAGTTTATTAAATACGAATGAAACTTCAGAGAGGCTAAAGAGCAGTCTTTGTAAATGTGTTTAATTCTGCTTTCAATCTTTGTTGCAAGAGTTCTTGTGTTGGTCTATTTTTTATTTTTTTTTTCTAAAAAAAGCAAACTAATGATACAAGGTAGTTGCCTCTTAAAGTAGGAGTCCTTACATTCCCTCCTCCTAATTAATCTCATCCCCAAACCCAATTCAATTTTCCAATAAATGTGGCCCCTGTTTGGTTGTGTCTGGTACATTTACAACTGATGGGCAGAAAATATCTTAGTACTACTTATTTGTTGTTACAACATCAAAAGCAACAAACAATGAATAAATAATGTCTGAGGAAAATATGTTGTCAGCATTCAGAAAGTTCACAAGAACGCTGTTCCTCTCAGCATGACTTTTTAGACAAAAGATTTTTTTGTCTTTTGAATTCTCTAATATGTATCCTGGTTTAAAAACAAGCATCTGAGCTCGGAAGCACTGCCTCTGACCTCAAAAATAGTATATATTTATAAATATCTACACAGTGAACAATAAATCCCAATTTCAAAATAATACATTTTGAAGCAAATACTATATTCTGATGTATTTACTAATAGTGCTCCAGGGACAAGCTTTGTCACCCTTCACAAAAGTGAAGTTACAGTCACTTTTTTGGAAAGAAAGCATTTTAGACAGTTCCTCTCAGCTGTTAGGTGAAATGGAAAGCTGCTTAGTGCCTGTCCCAGACTGTAAAAAATAGTCAGTTTTACATGCCTGTTTGAAATGTGTGATGCAAGAGTCTGTACAGTATAAAAGGTTGCTTTTAAATACATATATATTGTACAATCAAAATAAAATAAAATAAATAAAATGCATTAAATAGAGTGCTTTCCCTGGCAAGTCACTGGCCTTACACAAGTAAACTCCACAGCCTTATCCAAGCTGGAACATTAGTTGAATAGTTGCAATAAGAAGAGAGAATCAGATGCTATTTAAAGGCATTAAGCAAAGTGTAGATGTTTAATACACATAACTCAGCTGTGCATTCAGTTAATATGGAAATAATTATTATAATGTAGCACTTCATTATTTATAATGCATTAAATGGAGATTTTTATATGATGCCTTTACAGAGCAGACAGTTCTCTTGCGTAACAGATAACTAAAGTACACAAAAATTACAATAAATACAGAAAGGCTGAAAGATCTTTTAAAAAGCAATATGTATGATTTGATTATTAAGAATAGATATTAACCCCTCCAAATGCTAAGCAAATAGTATTACAAACTACACTGTTCAGTGGTTTAAGCTCTGTTTTTATGGAAATGATTTTAAAATCTCTCCTCTGGTGCAAGAAAGACTGCCTGAAATACCTCCATATTTGGAATGACTAAGCTATATATCTTCTAGTTATTTTGTTCATGCAGAGTGTGGGAAATGTTTATTCTAAAGCTCAGATGAAGCACCAATGTGAGAAATGTTGTAAAGCATCTCATGTTGACTGGAGCTAATTAACTGCGATGCTCCAGTGTTGTTCTCGGTTTTAAGCAGGAACACACAGCACAATACCTTTTATTTTGCTGTTCAATAGATTTTTGCTTAAAAACAGATGAATTCAGTATCCTTACAATTTTAACCCTTTTTTCCTTAAAATGTTCTTAGTAGATACACTAGAAGTATTTCCAATGGCATGTTGCTTTTTATGCTTTAAAATAAAGTATAATTTGACACATTTGCTCTACTATTGTGCCTTTCTGTGAATACAGTCTACATGCAAAACATACTACTTTGTGATTGCATTTCCAAATCAGAGCTACATTTTTTTATATGTATACAAAGAAAACAAGTCTAGACATAGAAAAAAATTGAAAGAAAATCAGTGATTTTTTTCCCCTTCTTTTCTCATATACAAGCTAACCTTGAATCAGAAGTAAGTGCTGTTATCCTATACATCCTATGTTTGCCTCTGTGTATCTGTGGAGATATATACCGTCAGGGTGTTAGAAGCTGGAATGCTAAAAAGGCATTTCAGTGATGTAGAAGCAGGCATTTTGTTATTGTGCAAATCAGATTGTTTTAATATTGAAAATATGTGAAATACATAAGAATTTATTATTTGCCTTTAGTTGGTGCCGCTGAAATTTTAATATCTAGAGAAAGTTAAGTGCAGTGAATTTTATTTAATATTAAAACAAACCTCCACTTGTAAATAATTTGATTAAAAACATCTCATATATCCCACTGGATACACACAGAGACACAAAAAAAATTCTCTATCATTTTCATCTGACTAGCTGCAAATTTACCTGTCACCTCTTCATGCCACTTTCCAAATCATTTATCCTTGTTTCAGAAGTGCGCTTTTATTTTTGCTACAAAGTTTCTTCATTCCTGCCCATACTGACTCTAAGAAACACAGTCAGAACAAAACAGTCATCTAAAACCAGAGGGTCTAAAACAAGCCATCTGTAGATGTTAAATTTGAGAACAGTTAAGCTCTGCACCACGTAGGAGCCTGTCCCCTGTTGCAATGGGAGCTCTGTCCCACTTGGAATCCACATCTCTTGAGGCCATACCTTCTGATCGCTCTGTGCTCACGCTCTCACTGCCCCTCCAGGGCATCACATTCTCCTGATGCCTAGGAGGGCTGCAGGGACAGGAGGGACAGAGAGTTGGCTACAATACATGCGAAAACAAACTCCAGAGTGAAGGCTTTCAGCTGTTGGACTGTGAAAGAAATCAATCCCAGCTGAAATACTATGTATATTTTGTGCTAACAGTAGGTAGGACCTCGCTGCTCCCCCATCCTTTCTCTCCATCCCCTGTTATGCCCCTCAGGCAACCATGACATATTCTCAGACCCCTATGAAATCACACTTCTATAAAGTGGAACTGGAGCTGAGAGGCCTCTTCAGGCTCGGGGTCAGTGAGAGCATACTACATCTTTTGTTTCTGTTACGCTGCTCCTGCTGCTTCTAGGGATTTGAGAGCAAAGAGAAGAAGGAGAGACTTGTGACAGAGGTGTTAGCTGCACAGTTTGGCTGGCTGCTTTCTTGTTCCCCATCGTGCTACAGACTTCCAGAAAAGCCTTGAGCCTGTTCCTTCATCTCTCACCAACAAAGTTTTCTCATTGGGGTAAAACTCTTATTCTCACTCTTTTTCTCTGGTTGAAGGTGGGGTTGTTTCTGGGGTTTAGGCACCACAGGGAGATGATTAAGCTCCACTTATGATGTATACATCATCATCACTTTTTCGCCAGAAGGTAAGAAACATCACAGGCCCTATGTGTGACAGCAGTCATCCACGCAGTGGAGAAAGCAGAATCCATGCCAGTTCTGATCACAGTCAGTTTTTCAGTCCTTTTCAGTCTGAAGAAGAATATGCAGTGAAATCGCACCTTGTGGGAGATTTCCACAGGGGTTAAGAAGAGAATAGATACTACTTGTAATATATAAGTATTCGATCACCTATTTACATTAAATCCCTTTCTATGGTGATAAATATTCAGAATATCCTCTCCTTCAGGACAACCTCTATATTCCAGTTCTTCCATATCCCCCTGCTTCTTCTCTGTTTTCTCTGGCTTTATGCTTGTTCTTTGTTTTTCCATCTTCCTCTTTCTCGGCAGCCATTTGAGTTCCCATTACTACTGCCCATGTTTTTTTTCATCATATCTCCTTCCTCTCATTGTCTACTAAGGTTTTGATAACACAGCAGCTAAAATTGAAATGATCTCTGCAATGGGAAGAGGACGTGTGCTAAGTTTCATGTTTTCATGTTTTCTGAAGGCATTGACTAAGAATTCCTTGTTATATTTATGCTTCATTGACTCTGAGAGTTGGAGGCATTTGAAAAATGTGACTGTGACTCCTGTACAGTCTGAGTAAATCAAGTGGGCCATATCTCTAACATCACAGGTCTCCAAACCATGGGTTTTTTTAATTAACGTGGGCCCAGTAATGCTCCACCTGGAAGGCAGGTCATGCCTTTTCCATTAGAAAGTACCATGCTGCTCTTTTCTAGAAGTCCCCTTATTGGAAGTTTTGTTGTGTAGCAAAGAGATCCAAAAGCAGCCTTCAAATCTTATTGCAATAATAGTGTTCTGGATGGGAAGCCAGAACTGAATAAGAAAAGGTAGTCTGATTCTTAGCATAAAAGGCTAAAGGGAAAACCATGTTTCAGATTAATTGTGATTTCTCCTTTCCCAATCTGCGTTGGGTCTGAAGAACCCCTTTTACTCGTACTGTTAAAGGCTCATTGCAGCAGCCTGTCAAAGTAGATTTTTAGCCCCAGTTAGCTCCTGGTACACCAGCATGAACTGCCAGCAGGCCACCATATGTCACCCAGTAATTTATACATCAGAGTTCTGTCCAGCTCCAGAAAGACATGCACCTTTGAGTTAAATTGGTGGAGGATCTATCATACCACTCTTACACCTTCACTATTAAAGATTTGCACCTTATTTCGGCTGGACTTTGCCTAGCCTAAGCTTTGAGCTGTAAGGTGTCATCATGCTTTTTTTCTACTAAATTAAAAAGACGTCTGGTATAGGAAATCTTTTCTTAGTTACATGTAAACTGTGACCGTGTCATCTCAACCTCTTTGCCACTGCCCTGGAAAAACACACTTCATCGATTCCATATACTGGAAAAATCTCTCATATTCCTTAAATAAGTCTAACTAAAATGTCACTTCTGGATTGGGGTAGAAACTGAGTACATAAGAGAGAACAAAATGGAAGGTACTGGTTGTAATCGTAATGAATTAGAGAACAATGCATTCCTAAGAGCATCATGTAGGGACAGAAAAGAGTTTGGATTGTAGCACAGATTTTTGTTTCCAGGTCCTGTGTGAATTAAGCAAGCAGATGTTGATTCTTCACACTATGAAAAGACTCATAGAAACTTGCGGTTCTTTTTCTTCAGGGGACATATGGATAACATTTGTACTGGTCAAAATGGTGATGTATAGCTCATGCTTTAAGCTGAGAGAATAACAGCAATGAGGACATTAGAAATAAGGTCAGATCTTTGGATCTTAGAGCATTGCTTACTGAGTCAACAGGATGAAGAGTGGCTTCTCCAGATCCCCCCACTCTTTGCAGCTTCTGGAAAAAAAGGATGAATTAGCAACTGCATGGGAAGATCACGGTGGAAGTGATTCCAAGGTACAAAGTACTGTGAGAAAGGACAACCCCAACTTTAGTGTAACTCCACAAAGAGAGTTGCCCTATGGAGTCTGCCTGTTTAAGAGCTCAGGAAAGGAGGGAGCTTGAAGTGCCAAATGGGAATCATGTCATGGATTAGTGGTGTAGTTCATTGCCACAAGATACCCTGAGAAAGTCCAAGAAGTAGTGAAGTTCAGAAAGCTACCAGACATTATTCAGAAAGTTCTCTTCTGAGACAATTATTCTATACTTACCCTTTTCTATATAACCTTTTCTCTAAGCATAGCTGTTGCTATATGAATAATTTTCTAATATCTGTGAACTTTTGAATACTCACACCATCCCCATTTCTTTTCTGCATCTGCAACAGAACCAGGATTTTTGTCTAAGCTTAATATCCTCATACATCCCCGTGGGCCTTACCCCTTCATTAGAGCCTGTTTTTTATTGCTGCAGCTCATTATTGGAAATGAATGGCAGAAGTTTTCCTCACTTCAACCAGTGAAGGAGTCTAGGCATACAACCTCCAGAATATGCCATCTCCCTTTTATCATTCCTCCAGGCTTGGGACCAGCGTGTATTACAGTGCAAGTTCTTTTTTTGCCAAGCAGACTCTGGACCATTCACTCATTTTCCTGACTGTTTGGAACTAGGCTTGCCTGGGTGAGACAAGACACCCAAAAGAAAAGTGACTGCAAAGACATTTTTGAAATCTGTTGCCCTCTTTAGAGGCACCTACATTTCACACTATTTGCCAAAATTCAGGTTATGACTAAGGCATATTTTTTCTACTCAAACATATGGAAAAACAGATTAATTTCATCACTCTGGGTATATTAGCTTAAAACAATCAATAATAAAGTTCACATATTGGAAAGTCAAGGATTACAAATAATGTGTTTCCATTATTCATATTGCTAGAGAATGTGATTGCTCTGTGCCTTATGTCTTGTGAAGCAGTCTTGAGATCTAGGTTTGACTTAACTAAATTGTTAGATAAGAGAAACAGAAAAGAATACTGAAATGCTCTTGTCACTGAGGTCTTCCTTTCTACAGACAAATCACTCACTGTTGCATAAGAAATCCCAGTGCATTGAATCTATAAGCCAGCACTAGACAGACCAGGTTTTACTCTAGATCAACAGATCTGTCCACGTGACAATAGCCCTAGCAAAAAAAGCAGTAAAACTTATAATTTGGCTTCTTCAGTGAAAAATACCTGTTACAAAGAGGACTTCAGAGTTATACAAAATAATAATAAAAAAAAAACCAACGTTGTTCTGTGTGCAGCTTTGTTGAGAGTTTCTGTGATAGGCCCTTACTGGCTTCTACAGCTGTCAAATCTCTTCTCACCTCTGAGCTTCCCTAAAATACTCACTAGAGAAGTGACATAACTACTTCAGAAGCCAAGAAAGCTTTTCCATTAATGTCAGCATAAGCAAAGCAATTTCTGGATATTTTTAAGCCCTATCTTGAACTTTTCCACAGATCTGTTTTTGATAACACTGGATCCACCCTTTCTCTAGCTGGAAAGACCTTCTCTGCAACCTAGGAAGCTGTTGGTTGCAGGTTGCATTTCACTTTTCATATCAAAGGAGCCTGCTGGTATCCCTCTTAGCATAATTCAGAGACTTATGACCCCTTTGCTCCCTCCTCAATTTCAGCAGAGAACTTTTCAGCATTACTGTGTTGGAAAACCTGTCCTTCCTCAGTGATAGTGGACTGCCAAAACCATCCAAATAGCCTGCAAACTGACCTCCCTTGCGTACAGTCTGATGAGGTGCCTCCTGTTTCTAATAAGGACTGGATAAGGAGTCTTTGGAGAACAGGATTATTGTTCTTCTCTTCCACACTGTTTTTGCAGAGCTTTGCACATGTTAGCATTGCTCTGTCTTGTGTCTTCATGCTTGCTCTCCATTCTTAGGGCAGGTCCTCTCATTATCCTAATCTTGCTTGAGATAAAGCTAGAATAAAATGTTAGCTTCTCTCTGTTTTTTCCTTGCCTATAAGCATTTTTTAGTACATGCATGGATTTACCAATACATTGAAAAAAGTATCAGCTCCACCTGCTCCACCCTTTAATGCTTCTTTAGTCCCTAGTTCTGTCTCAAGCAAGAACAGCACTGTGCACTTCAATTTCTTTTGTCAAAGTAGAACCTTTGCTGTATTAACTTTGCCTTTAATTCAGCCGTTTCTGCCTTCTGTTTTCTGTGAATATGCCACATACACACAATCACAGGTGCTGCAAGCAGGGGAAGGAGGAAAAGCAGCAGAGATATTGGGTGACTCTTGGACTGGTACCCCCAAAAATCTTGTCATCTCATCTCTCATTCAGCCCTGTTCAAGCCTGATTTAAAACAGATTAAGTTGTGAACTGAGTTGCTTTCATCTCTAAAACAGCCTTTTAAGGCAAGAAGAATTGCCCATCCTTTCAGACTGCAGGAAGAGAGCATATTTGCCTGCATTACACCATTTGAATAAGAATAATTTTCTTAATATTAAAATCAGCGTATTTGGTACATCCAACATTCTGCAGAGAGTAGCCTTGAGTTTTATTATTTTGTTTTATTAGAGCAATGATTATTTGGCGAATGTATCTCCACATTATAGGAAAGGTCTGAAGAGCAAATTTTTTTCAGAAAAACAACCATGGTAAATCTCAAGTTTTGTAAGGGAAAATGATGTCTGTGATTATGAACTGAAAGCAAAAGACAAACTGTAAATCACAGCAGATCTAAGGAAGAAGTTAAAATCTGAGGGTAAAAAATAATCCTGCAAAGTTGTAATTTCTGAAAAAAAACAAAAGCAAAAACAAAAACAAAAAAAACCCCAACAAACCACCACCTGGTTCCTACCCCTCTTACAGCCCTGAAACAAAGTTTTTAAAGTGCTAGCGCTAGACTACACTGACACTCCGTGTAAAAAAGTTTTCAGGTCAAACAGAGCAAGCCTGGCAGCAAAGCTGTGGAGCAGGATGCACACAGAAGCTCTTGACGTTCCACTCGAGCGCTCAGTTCCACACTCAGCATCAGGACAGAGACTGCTCAGAGGGTAACTCACTCACTTTTAAAAGAGTGACTTTCTACTTCAGCAGTCACCATTTGGCTGAAACGTTCTGAGCAGTATAGGCTGATGGGGCTAAAAGATGCAGACAGTGTTATTATTTTTTACTGTTATTACTTCTTAGAGTAGACTTCCGAGGGAAAAGAATGACAAAAGAGCAGTGGGTTATTGGCATCACTGCCTGTGGGTTATTGTGGGTTGTGAGAGGTGATAAAGAGCTGTTTGCTGTCACCAAGGAAATGCAGGATAACTTTCGGAGGAGTAATATCATTGCACCTGACCGGGTCAAGGTTATAATAGTGGTTGTTGGACATGTGCTGACGCTATTAAACCTCTATTAGCATGGAAGGGTTTGATCCTATTCTGCTGAGAGCCGCAGGAGGTCTCGCACCGTAACTTCACTGGGAACAGGATCGGGCCCAGACCTTCTTAACATACAATACCGATGGCACATGTCTTGCATGGGGAGAAAAATAGTCCCCAAATTTTTATCGGAATGACCCCAATTTTTAAAGCATTTTGGTAAATTTCGGGTTTGATTCACAAAGACTTGGTAAAGACTTTCTGAACAGTCCTAATGACTGACAAAAAAAAAAAAAAAAAAAAAAAAAGAAAAAAAAGAAGCGTTTCAGCTTAAAGAAAATAGTTCTGATGTGAGAGGATGGCACTTGAAAACCGTGATTATGTTAATGTCAGTAGCAAAAAGCATCCTTCTTAAGCTGGCCACATGAAACCTGAGCACGAATAGAAACTTGTCATCCGAGCGAGAAAAGAACCCCTCCGAGTACATCTTTTTCCCATATCAGCATTTTATATCCTAAATTTAAACGTATGGGACGACTGCAGGCAGGTGTCGTGGTTAGGTGTGTTGGTTTGGGCTGGGTTTTTGGGAGCCGTGTTTGTGACACGAGCGATGTGTTTACGCCAGTGTGTCCCGGGGCCGGGCGGCCGGCGGGCACGGCGGGGGCGGCGGGAGGCGAGGGGGCCGGT
>NW_010316647.1:0-1972 GCF_000700745.2 Antrostomus carolinensis
GAGCCCCTTTCTCCTGGGTCTGCACCCCAATATCCCACTGGGATGACTGGGACGGTGCAGGGATGGGAGGGTTGGGACTGTGGGTATGGAGAGCTCTGGGCTTCACTAGCACCATGAACACCCCCATCTTGTGCCTCTCCCCCTGCCAGGCAGCGAGAAGGGATGCAAAGGTGGGTACCAGGCGATGCCCACATCCTGCCGGGTCCCCATGAAACCCCCCGGGGAGCTGGGGTGCCCACTGGCAGCACCCCTGGGCAGCCTACGGGAACACGGGGTCCCTGAGCTCCCCGAACCCCTGGGCAAGAGCAAGAGCAAGAAGAGGAGGAACAGGACGACCTTCAGCACGTTCCAGCTGGAGGAGCTGGAGAAGGTTTTCCAGAAGACACATTATCCTGATGTCTACGCGCGGGAGCAGTTGGCACTACGGACAGACCTGACCGAAGCCAGGGTGCAGGTATGGGCACGGGTCCCTGGATCCCCTAGGGATGGGCACAGCCACCCCTTGGGGTGCGCAAGAAGAGGAGGAACAGGACGACCTTCAGCACGTTCCAGCTGGAGGAGCTGGAGAAGGTTTTCCAGAAGACACATTATCCTGATGTCTACGCGCGGGAGCAGTTGGCACTACGGACAGACCTGACCGAAGCCAGGGTGCAGGTATGGGCACGGGTCCCTGGATCCCCTAGGGATGGGCACAGCCACCCCTTGGGGTGCTGGGCAGAGCTGGAGGATGTTCTTCTCCTCCACAGGGTGATGCTGAAGTTGTTTTTGTCCCGGAAGGATTTTTGCTAAATAAATAAATCCCAGCCCAAGTACTCGCTTCCCCCACTGCCACGGGGTGTGGGTGCCTCTCCGAGCCATGTCCAGTTCTCCCCTTGTCCCCTCTCTGCAGCACCCAAGGGGTGGGAAGAGCCAAAATTTGGGACATCATTGCCAACCCCCCCACTCCCATACATCCATCATCCCCCAACTCAGCTCCCTCCAGCCCAGGACTCACAGCAATGGAGCTGCCAACCCAGGAGAGGGGTCCCTGGGGGCTCAGTGTGGATGGGGCTGGGGGTGACATGTCCAAGGACATTGGGCAGGATGAGGCCCTCCCTCACCACACCATCTCCACCAGCATCATGCCAGTGAGCTCTTTCCAGAGGCATCTCCGTGTGGCTTGAGGCTCCAGTGGGAAGAGGCAGCTTGAGGGGGGCACCCAGGGGGGATGGGTAAAGAAGGGAGCAAGGAGCACCCATCAAGTGCTGGGTACCTTGAGCCATCAAATCCTGGGTGCTGCCCTCCCTGTGGGGCAGGAACTGGGGACAAAAGGCACAGGCAGGGGACATGCACCCCAAGCCTGGAACCACCCAGCACCCACCCCAGCTTCCAAACCCTGATTTGGGGTGGATTTTAATGAAATTACCTGTAACCATGAGACCCCCATGGCAAGAATCCCAGTACTATGTCCTCCTCTCTGGGAGATGCTGCTGGATCCATCACCATCCCAGCCAGCACCAGTCCCCCAGCACGGAGGGGACATGGAGGTGGGTCATCGTGACCACATAGGACCCAAAGATCCTCATTTTGCCTCAAAACCTGGGGTAAAAAAGACCTGGAAGCACAAGGGAGAGAAAAGGAGCATGGAGGGAGCAGGATCAGTCCTCGTCCAAGAGGGATCAGAGATATTTCTGCTCCCAGGAGAGAAAAAGGCTGGTGAGCTCAGCCAAGGGCACGAGGGTGGCTTCCTCCCTTCATCTCCAGTGTCTCGGGGTGCTGGGACATCGTGTCGGGGTTGTTTCCTGCTGGGAAGATGAGGGTGAACCTGGGTAGGGGGCTGCCCATCTCCTCCCCCCCAACCCCCCAGGGTGGGCAGGGGTCCTTGTGCCTCAGCCCCCTCCTCCATCCCCCAGGTCTGGTTCCAGAACCGAAGGGCCAAGTGGAGGAAACGGGAACGTTACGGGAAAATCCAAGAGGTGAGAGATGCTGCCAT
>NW_010316648.1:0-6345 GCF_000700745.2 Antrostomus carolinensis
CCCCCAATGCCAATGTTGCTGGTGAAGAAAGTGTGAGGGGACTGGAGAATTCATTTTACTTCTAGAAGGTGGGGAGAGAATTAGTCTGGACCAGGTGCAGCATAAAGGCAGTACAGGGACTTACTGGTTGTTATGGTCTTTGTTCTTAACTATTAAGAGACACAAGTGGGGGGTGAGGGCAGAAGGATTCTGTGCCTGGTAGGATTATTTGTTTGGCCTTTTCTCAGTTGCCATTTCCTTTGCCTGATGATCAGGGTATGAGAAGATAGGATGCTTTGTAGTCTGTAAAACAGGAAAAACTGTAGTACTGTTGAATTGATAAATTCACCGTAGATGCTGTTGGCTAAGCCCATGCAGTTTGGTGTTCTTTCACCCAGGGTGCAAGTGTGGAAGAGCAACAGATTTTCAGACTGCTAGTAGGTAGTTTTAGAGTTCAAATATTTCTGCTATCTTGGGATAATGGATTTAGGGCACCTTAGCACCCTTTGTGTAACATTTTCAGTTAGTGATGGTGCTCAGATGTCTCTTTATTTGGCCTAGATATTTTTTAAAAAAAGCTTTCTAGTCTGCGTTATTTTCTTGAGATTGACCTCTTTAGTTAATGTGAGAAGTATGAAAACACATATAGTCACACTGAGGCTATTTAACTCTGACTACAGCTGCTAAGCATTCTGATTTAGTTCCTTCTCTATAATGTGTGTCTATTCACTTTGTATTTAAGTTTCTTGTGCTGGTTCTTTCAGGGCAGGCTAAAGTTTACTGTCCTTGACTACCTCCATCTCACTTTAAGATACATAAATGCAGTGAATTGTCACCTCCTTATGCAATAGTTTTTTCCCCTTCTCATTGAAAGCTTGTTTAAGGCTGCCGTCAATTTAAAAAAAAAAAAAATTGCACTGTAGGTTTTTTCATAGGGGAGTTGTCAGCCACTTTATGTGGGGTATTATTGTTAAGGCTTTTACAGTTTCAAATCAAAACACTTTTAAGTACATGTAAATATTTACAAAGGTAAACATTTACTCTTGGTACATACTCATTAAAATACTTATCTTAATTCTATAGGATTACCCCTGTGAGTAACATAGTACGTGACCCTTGCTTATGCAGACCTGGTGCACACTAGTCACAGTTTTGGTGCTGACTGATGTCCTGTTGTATTAGAAAAACACCAAAACATTTTCTCTCAAGTAGCTGGTGTTAACTTTCTGTCACTTCTTCACCAAATAGCTTCCACAAAGCCCTCCACTGATGCTCAGCTGTGTGAAGGCAAGAGTGGGAGGCCAGGGAAGAGACTGAGAGCTGGCTTTCAGTGTTCAAGAAGACTTTGTGATTGCTGCGGTAGTAGGTGAATGCAAGAGTGGGAGGCAGATGGTCACTTCAGTAGCCAGGGCACAAGGGCACAAAGCAATCGGTTTGAAATAGTGATGGAGCTGGAAATGATGCCATGAGCGAGCTACAGATCACCTCTTTTTGCTAAAACAGAGGTCATTCCCGTTCAGATGAACGTGACAAGCTGATTAAGCCCAGATTTAGGCTTGATTAGTCTTCCAAGACGGATAATTTTTGAGACTTGTTTGGCTTTGTGTGTGTCCAGCAAATCTTATTGCAGCATTGTGCTTGTGTAAAAGAGCTGAAGAACACTGGGAAGCATTTGTGGTGACGTGGAGAGGCGTGCTCTAGTTGGGCAAAAAAGTCGGCTTAAACACTACTTTACTTTTTTTTTTTTTTTTTAAAGGGAAAAAACCCCCAAACTTACTTTTTACTTGAAAGTAACACTGTCCATTCACTGTGTCTTTGGCATCTGACCCAAAAAAGTGTTGTGTTTGAAATCTCCAGTTGGCTAATAGCTGACCCTGTGCGTTGGCTTGCCCATCAGCGTGCACCCAGTGCCGTGCCGGCTGCACCCAGGCCGAGCCTGACCCCAGGGCTGACAGGTAACTGCTGCTATTGCACTACTTATGGGTGCTAAATTAAAGCACCAACACAGTGTTCTTTCACACTAGGTGAATCAGTTTTCTGCAACAGTATTAGTCTTATATATATCTATATATTTTTTTTAATATATTTTTATATATATATCTATATATATATTTATATATAATCTTTTATATTAATTTATTTATCGTAGGAGACTCTTTTAAACACTTGAACTGGTACAAATTTGGCCTCTTTTACTCCTAATAACCATTAGAACAACTTCCCAGGAAATTTCTGTTGTTGCCTGCAGTCTGGGTGGGTTTAATGCTTGCTAAGATGTAGTATTTGGGGGCAGCTTTTGATATTTGATTTCACACCAAGTCAGAGCTTGAACTAAGTTGCTTAATGGCATGTGTTTACAGGACCTAGCCAGTGTCTGTTTTACCTTAGTTCATCCTGAGTCAGCATGACCTAACAGGCAGCCTTATCAAACTTTGTCTGTGGTAAAGCAGATAAACAAAGTGGCTTCTTTTTTTGTTAAGTGTTGGGTGTGACAAGCTGTGAGCTTGAGATGAAAATTTCTGCATTTTCATAGAACCATTAAGGATGGAAAAGACCTCTAAGATCATCAAGTCCAAGCGTCGAACTGTTGTTTTAAAACATAAAACCTCTTCATAGCTTTTTTTGTGTTGTTATGCATATTTTTAATAAGTGGGTTATTATTGTCTGTGTCAGCCTTGTCATGGAGAAGTTGCATGGTATTACTAAGAGGGCAGATATACAGATATTTATTCCACTTATAATGAAGTAATAGACACAATTGAAAAACTGCCCAATCTGCTGGTGAAACACTTAATTGTTTGACTGTGTCCAAAAGCAGAATTGGTGTTTTGGGGTGGATTTGTTTGAAGGATGGAAATGGGTACTGGGGGAAGTACTGAAGTTCAGTTCCTGGTGTGTTGCGCATGTTTTAGAGAATAAAAAATGTTAAATATTGTATTTTTCTCTGTCTCACAAGTTTGGTTGATACAAATGGGAGACTAGCAGGAGCAGATTGACCAGGTAACCTCAGAAATAAGTGAAGGAAGTGGTTTGGTTTATAACTTTATCTCAATTACCTTCCCATTTTACCATGGCTGGTAGCATCCATCCCTCCTGAGAGGAGTGTTGGGGATGAACCTCCTCATGATGAAGAGACTAAAATGCAGCTCTCCTGCTTTATGTGCCTTTCCTTGGTCATTTTTTGAAAAGAAAAGTAGTTCAGCATGTAACCAAAGGCCTGATTTGATCCATGGAGGTACGGACAGAGGTATCGCGGTCCCTTGTATGTGCTTATCTTGGTGGCCACGCGGCCGCCTTCCTTCTGAACAGAGGCCAGATGCCAGGATGGCCACAGTGGCTTGGCTGCTAGCCTGGATTGCCTCTTCCCCTTGCATTCAGGGTCTGACTCCTCTCTGTAGGTACTTGGCTGTTTTCCTTTGGGCAAATAAGTGCTTAACACTATTCAGCAGAGGCTGAACAGGTGAAAAATTGTGTGTGGCAGGCTTTTTGGTGTGAAGATACCTTTTACTGCAAGTATACTGATTCTCTTGACATTCACAAATGCCCTTTCACTAAAGTAAATATCACAAAGTGTGTACTAGAAGCAATTTCTTTTTCATTGAAAAGGCTTTTTAGCTTTGATACTCCCTTGGATAGGATTTGATTATGTCTAGAAAATTGTGATTAGGCAGTTAGCAACAGCAGGAGGAAATGTTGAAGAAATAAAGAAGCTGACAGCTTGATCCCTCTGCCAAAAAGACTTGATACTACTATTGATTCAGTGTTGATAAGCAGTGAAGAAATTATAGAAGAAAATAATTCACTTGTGTGTCTGTTCATTTAAAAGCAGCAAAGACAACAACTTGGTCTGTGGTGAAGATAATGAATTTTGATAAATAGAACTGGTTGTTGAAGTCAGTGATATTGAGCAGAGAGTCTTATGTTGGTCAAATACACAGTAACATTTCTCAAGTATCAGAAGTGCTAGAACTGCTGAATATCTGCATTGCAAAGGATTGAAGAGGCTGTTAAAGGTGCTGTGCTCCTCCCTAAGATGAAAAGAAGGATGGAGGTACCAAGAAGGAATTGTTTAATAGTGAGAATTTGAGGGATGGCTTGGGGGAAAAATCAAAAACGCTGGAGTTGTGAAGGAAGCAAGGGGGGAATTAAAGGATTTTTCTTCCATGTTTCACAGCAGAGATGGTCGCATGCAACTGTATGATATAAAATATATTGCATACGTTGGGTTCAGCTATTAATATGATGTGTGTGGAGTTACTTGGCTCCAAAAGGAAGTAGCAGACTAGATGGAACCTATTAGTAAGTCCCTTATCAGTTAATTTTAGGATGAATGTTTGTTAATGTTAATGAATGACTTGGCATCAATCTCTTTGAAGGCATTTGGTTCAGAGGAGGAGCCAGACAGGAAAAAAAGAGACCTGGGAGAATCCCAGCAATGAAAGTGGTACAAAGTGTCACGATAGGTCTCATAAACACAGAGATGGAAAATAGTATGGGGTTTCTAGTACAGATTAAAATTGAGCTGGGAGCATGAAGGAGCTCTGGAGAAAGGTAGACCGCGTTTGGGATGTGTTAGGTGAGATAGCTGCAGAAGAAATGTAGGTGTAATTGTACGAGATCGTGGTGAAATCTTAACAGGGATTACATTTATTTTGGCCTCCTTGGGTTCAAGGAGGATGAATGGAAATGGAAGCCAGTGGTTGAGGAGGTTTGCTGGGACAGGGAAGTGACGAAATGTCATGCGAGAAGCTTATCTACTGTGTTGGGAAAGGGTATTGCAGCTGTTGCCTGTGAATCCTTCAACGGAAGAACATGGGAAGGGCAAAGGGAGATCTGCTTAAACAGATGGTCTGTAGTGCTTGGACAAGTGGAAACAAGGCGTGGTAAAAGGAATTCAGAGTTGTTCCTAACCATGAAGGAACTGGAACGGTCTTTTGGCTGGGCCCTTGGTGTGTTTGCATAAGGAGTGGTGGAACAGTTAAGAGAGGTGTTGGACTTTACTCTCATTGCAACTGTGTTATTTCCAGGGAGAGACAGGTTTTCTTTGGCATTTTCTAGAATTCTGATTTTTCTTACTGCCCAGTGAAAGCATGATTTTGAGTCTGAGACACATATGTGCAAACAGTTGTGGAAATTATGTGGTCAGCACATCCTTGCACAGCAAAGGAAGCAAATGCCTTAAAAGAAAACAGCATGGGGAAGGAGGAATATGCGATACTCTCTTTCTCCTCAAGTCTGGTGAGGGTTACTAGTGGTAATCCCAAAGAACAGAGTGAATACTGTAAGAATTAAGAGTGAATACTGTAAGAATTAAGAGTGAATACTGTAAGAATTAAGAGTGCAGCAGAGTTAAAAGGCAAAACTTAACATTTTTTTAGATTTGTATTTTCTCCCTTGTCTGCATATCCGTGACTGAGTCTCTCAGCTCCTTCATTTGCTTCTCATGTGTAAATGTAGGAGAGACCAGGCACTTTTGAGATGGAAACCATTTAATATGAACTGTGGCTTTAGTACCAAAATGTAAGCACCTGTATGCTTTGCAATATATTGGTGCTTTGGAAATGTTTAAATTGGTTAAGGACTCTAGTCTATGCATCTCGAGTTACTTTTATCACTAGCTTTTAGCCCCAAGAAACACAGGATGTTAAATCACTTATTTTTTTATCTGCTCCTGGGAAACTACTGAAAGCCTGGGAAGGAAATGGTTGTTCTGAATTAGTTACTCTGTGGTATTTAGAGGGAATAGGTAATTCCAGGTGAAAAGCAGTTGCTGGTGACATTTTGTCCATATTTCTTCATGTAGAGCAGTAGATGTCATGGCTTTTGCAGAGATTTTGTAAAAATAGAACTGCCTGGTTCAGATGGTAAAATCACATTCCTCTTGTGGATATGCACCCTTAAAAACAACCCACCATTACAAATATCTCTGGTATTTCCATCAGCATTTAGCTGACCATGAATGCCAGTATTACAGTTGCAACATAGCATTTGTCTTCAAAACTGTTTTCTTTGCAAACATCACACCCAACTGTCTGCTCTCCTCAAACAGAGGATGTCCTACACTGATCTTGCTGCATGTAAGAACAATGTGAAGGCTGGAAACCTTTTGTGGAGTTAATATTTATCTGACTCTAATAAAAAAATACTCCGTATACTAGGACTGCACTGAATTAACTCGCTAATTTTTTCTAGATGTAAGTAATCCTGAAAGCAAATAAAGTAACTTGGTTGAGTTAAATTCCTAAGTTAACACTGAAGAACAGTGGCAAGGCCTTGTGTATGCCGCAGTGCCAGAACTCACCATTACCTTCTGTGATAGTTTCACTGGGCTAGCCCTTGGCTAGCAGCCAACACAGCCATTCACCC
>NW_010316648.1:6597-15625 GCF_000700745.2 Antrostomus carolinensis
GGAAGAGCGAGAGCCCGAGCGAACACCAGAGAGAGAGTCACCCCCCTTTCTAGTCAGCCCCGGATAATATACTAAACATGACATAATATGGAATATCTCCTTGGCACATCCAAATGCCAATTTTGGGGTTTGCTATTCACTTCACTTCTCCCTCCCAGTCCTAATGTAAGTGTGAACCAGCCAAACACGGTGGCCTTGAGCTCCAGCAGCAACTGATAACATTAGTACTTTATCAATGTTCTTCTCATAACAAATCTTACACTGAAACCAAAACACACCTATACTAACTACTAAGAAGAAAATTAACTCTATCCTAGCAAAACCAAGACACCTTCAAAATTCAGTGTCTTGAAAATGAAGATCTAAAGTATGTGAACTGCATCAAGAAATATAAGAACTGGCTGGTAGTTAACTCTTTTTAACTGTGAATCAAGTCTTGTTGGTAGGTAGTGCTGTAAGAGAACTGCTATGGATTTGGGATTTTTTTGGAATACTACAGGATAAGATGATCTAGCCAGAGGCATTTTGGTTAGATGTTGTCTAGCAGGCCTAGTCCTACTTTTTTGAGACACACCTAGTAACTTCTTTCCCCAGCAGAAAGTCTTGGTTCTCTTCTATCTGTTGGCAGACAATAGGATTTTTTTGATCTGTTTTGTGATGAGCTTATAAAGACACTGACTTCAGTCTTACCCATGTGCTTAGGTGCAGGGACAGTTGTCTGCTGGGAGTAAATTTACTGGTCTTAAATGTGACTGCAGTATGGTCAAATGTGTTTTGTTTTTTGGTTTTGGTTTTTCCCCCCTTAGATAGGTGCCTTATTTGGATTTAACTTGCTGATGATGGGGAGAGGAGTGACTGGATGTACATGAAGGCAAGGTTAGCTGGTTAATTATTAGATTTAATTAGTTTTTTGCAGCTGCTGCAGGCTGGAGAAAGATATATGGTATCTTGATACTGGGAAGAGGCTGACCTGCCTACTAATGATTCTTCCAAAACTGATCCTCCTCACCAAGTTGAAAAGCTTTCTTTGAGACTGTAACCCAAACCAGTATTTTTTTCCTTAAGGGAATAGGAAATAGAAGGAAAGTGGTCTTTCATCTCCCCTCAACCAATTTTGCATCCTCCCTTCCATAAGATATCTAATCTTTGTAAGCATTGTGAAGCTGGAATTGTATTTTTTTTTAGGAGATTGTTAAAATATCTTGGGTTGACTGGGAACCAAAGGTACTCAAATGGCTAGGATTTTGTCCCAAGAGATGGACTGCAGGCGTTGGACATGGGCAAAGTGTCTAATGTGAAATTGGAGACTGGCCTAACTGGAGATCAGAGTCTTGATCTGATAGATGCCTGATCCAGCAGCAGTTGTTCCCACATGCAGGAGGTGGCCTGAAGCGCGTGAAATGCAGTCCTGCAGTTGCCTTAATTTGAGATTGGTGACCCTGCTGAGACATTTCTCCTTAGACCAGAGGAGGAAGTACCAAAATTGAAGTCAAGACATCTTTGGGGCTTGCTTAATGTAAACTGAGGTCACGGAGGAAAACATGAAATGCATGAACTAGGGACCTGCTGAATCACAAACCGTGACTGATTGTTGCTTCCTTCCTCCTCTTTAATCGTTCAGTGATTAGAATATTAGGGAATAATGGAAGGCTTAAGCTGAAAAAAGAATTCAACCTGGGAGCATTAAACCTGTGCTTTAGGAAGGCGTCCTGATGCCTGGATTGTGAAGTAAGATATTCTTACTTCAATTTCCTGTCCTGGAGCTTTAATGCAAAGAAATCACTGTAGAGAATCACAAAGTACTTGAAATGCAACTCAGAAATCTGAAGTACCTGAATTTTCAGGAGCATGCAATTCAAGCCCAAATCTCTGAAATTATGTAGTTGTCCAATATTCACCTCTGTGGTCAGGGCTGTGTTGTGTTAGTGAAGAGTTTAAAAGTAGTGGATGTGTGACTTTTTTGAAGTGTTAAAACCAACTTTGTCCATTGAACTCCCAAACAGAATTGGAAAAATGACTTAGAGGGAAGGTAGTTGAATTTTCATTCTCTTGTGTGTGTGATGCAGGTACTTCGATGGCAACCTGGAGAAGCTCTTTGCAGAGTGTCATGTAATTAATCCAAGTAAAAAGTCTCGAACGCGCCAGATGAACACAAGGTCATCAGCCCAGGATATGCCTTGTCAGATCTGCTATCTGAACTACCCCAACTCGGTGAGTACCTGGCAGCCAAGGTGGTGTCTGACCAGTAACACCCCCAACTTTGCTCTCTGAAACTTAACCTTCTGGGCAGTAGTCTGTAAGGACTTCTCCAATAGTACTTTAAAAAAGCCTTTGGAATGAAACAGAGATTTTACTTTTTTCAATTAATCTTCTAATATGTAGTACATTCATTAAAAAATGACGTTCAAGATTGCTTCTTGACACAAAAAACCTTGTCTTTTGTGCTGCAATGCAGTGGGGGACCGCAGAATTATGTAGTGCTTTATGAATTCTCTTTAATTCTGTGTGATTTGACAAACTTTTTTTTTTTAAAACAAACATCTAACAGTATTAATTTACCCAAAATGTGATCATATTTCAAATGAAATTGTTATCCCATCTGCAAAAATCTTTGACAGTGTTGGGGTCTGGGCAACAGTGCAGTGAAGTTCCTCAGAAAAAGGCAAGCAGTAGATCAAGTGATTTTTACAAAGGTCAGTTACCAATTGAGACTTGTGAATAAATGATACATGAAAGAAAAAATATGTGGAAAGCATGAGGAGCAAAGGGATTTACTTAAGAAGAATGACAAACAGCTTATGAAAGTAGTAAATAATAATGCAAAATAGTCAAGCTAGAAAGCCTGGAATAAAACTGAGTAAGAGTAGAAGTAAAATAAAGTTGTGTTTTTTGGAGAACACAATCCATGTGAATATCTTTGGATCTTTATCATGTTTCTGCAATACCTTCTTAATCAGAGAGGATTAGGGTAGAAGTGCTTGCTGGGTCTCTAAAACCAAAATCTGGTTTGGGGTAAGGTTGGTGGTGGTGCTTCTGTTTATGTAGCTATTCACAAATACTAAATTTTCTGAGACACTAATCAGGTCCAGGCTTCTGCTGTGTTCTGTACAGGTGACCGACTTGCTGTGACTTTTCCAGGGGCAGGACATAATGATGGGAGATCCTGGAAGAAAAGGAGATTAGTGGAAAAGCTCAAACATGAGAGTCCCTCTGTGCTTTCACAAAAGGCAGGGTGCTGACATACATGAGGAATTATTCTTTTATTGGAACCTCCTGTTCCTGGTGGAGCTGTCTTGACCCTCCAAAACACCGTAACTTCTGCCTGACCTTTAAAGGGCAAAGCGCAGCCCTTGCGTAAGGTTTCCGCTCCTGCTCTGGGTTTGTTTTATGAGCTTGCTTTTCAGCAAGAATGGAAACCATTATGAGCTTTGGGTTTTATGAGGAGCCTTGAATAAAGTACCTGTGCTGCTGTAGATGAGTGCAAGCCTTCTCCTTGCTCTGGAGCAGGCAGAGCAGAGCAAAGCAAAGCCTAGTTTCAGGCAGCTGAGATACTTGTTAAGATCACTTGAGCCAGTAACCACAAGACTTTGTGCATCTCCTTTTAAGCCTTGTGTGCACTGACTTCCTTTTAAGAGAATAGCTGCAAAGGAGAATTGTTGCTTGCTTTGTATGAAGAAGTGCTTTGAGGAAGAAAGACAAGTTTGAGAAATTTGTCTAACCCTCTGTCTTATACTAAACTCCTGCAGGCTTTCCATGTTAGGTAGTAAGGAAATAATTTTAGTTTTAGGTTATGCAACATTTTTAATAAATAGGAGAAAGATTGGGGCGAGGAAAGTGGGAGGAAACATCTTTAGTATTTGCATGTCCATCTTCTGAAAAAGTCCTCTTGGAAACTTCTAATTTAGGTTTAATGTTTTTAATATATTGTTCTCCTGCTTTTTAATGTAGCTGATGTGCTGAGTGTGAACAACGTGCCCAGCATTCACAACTGACAGGTCTTTCCTCTTGCTGGAGATACCTGTGCTGCCTGGGAAGCAGCTTTCTGGCTACTGGAAAGAACTGCACAAAGCACACTAATACTTCTTGGTGTTGTAGTTTGAATAGCACATTAAAAATAGCAGCTCAGTTATTAGAAGAGCAGTTTTTTAGCTGGAACAGTGAGACATTGCAAGTGAGCAGAGGTGTCTCTAAACTCTAAATTGTTAGTATTGATTTAAGTCAAGAGATGAGAGAGGGGAACCTCTCTCTTTGCCATACATAAAAGTTGGAGCATGTAGGAAAACTAATATTTATGGTTACTTCTTTAAAAAGCTGTAGTGTCTCTGTGTCTAAGGTGACTGTAAGCCATCTGGTTTGAAATCTGTTTTGAAGCTGTTCTGGTCAATGTGAATTATAAATTCTAGGATAAATTATGTTAAATAACTAACCTAAAATCTCAGCTTTTAAATCCTCTTGCAATGGTGAGCTTTTTTTTTTTTTTTTCACCACAGAAAAAGCTGTATTTTTTCCAAGAGCCCCTTTCAGCCTACAGAAAGCTGGGAACTTGGAGTAGCACCCATTAAGAAATTTTACAATGTACAGCTATTACAGGAATGTAATACTGACTATTCACCATCTTGTCAGGGCATTGCAGGTGGTATTTGGCTTTTAAAGTACATATAAGGGAGACGTGAAGTCTTTATAACTCTTCAGTCATCTCCAAAGAACTGTGATTTGAGGTTTTGGGAAGCACCTGCAAAACAAGGCATGTGATACTCTCAAGGCAGCTTGGCATCCTGATGGTTTGAAAACTTAAGGGAAGTATTTTAGTCCCTCTGGGTTCCCGTGAACCTCTCTTAAATCCTAGTAGTAATTTCAGGTGAAACCCTTACTGGTGAAGATAGGACGTGAGAGGGTCATAGCTTTGCCCACCTTCTCTCTTGCATCTCACCCTTCAGTTCCCACTTGAGAGGAAGGCTGTTGGGGTGAGGAGGGTGTTGGAGAAACACCGCTCTGTTGTCCAAACTCTTTGTTCTAAGGACACAGAGATTACTTAGTCTGTCAGTGCTATCATAACTGCTGAAAATAAAGAAAGCCTGAGTGAGGCTGTCATGATAAACACATCTTGGAGCTGCTGATCCCTTCTTTGATCAGTTTGATGCTGCCAGAAGAGCAGGGACAAGTATTGAATGGCCGCAGCCTGCTACTACTACCTGCCGTCGCAAGACGAGTAGGTGATGAGTATGGAGAGGGTGAAAATAGAGCTGTCCCTGTGATAACCTCCTGTTTCAGAAGTCAGTTCCCCTTTACACTCGGTGGTTTTCTCTTGGCCTTTTTGCTTGCTCCCTTGACATCTGCTGTCAGTTTAGCCAAAAATAATTGGCAACTCCCTCAAAGTAAAGAAAGGAGTTGAAAGATACTCTGAATTCTTTGCAGCCTGGGAGGAAGCATGGTGGCTGCCTATTCTGTGGGCATTTAGCAAACCTGTTTGCTGCCTGAAGTAACTGCAATGAGTCGTAAATGAAGATGTGTGCTTACCTATGTTCTGTAGCACTCCTTGGGTGTGCTTGGTGCAGGAGTATTTAGTTTCATTAAGGGATGATCCCCTTGTCCGTGCTTCCTTCCCATCACAAGTGGCGAAGCCATAGTTCTTGGAAAAGTCAGTGCCATCTTCAGGCTATGTGCTGTTGGCTTCCTGAAAGTTACAGATGTTGGGGCTTTTCTACCATCACCCTGCATATCCAGGAGACATCACTTGGCCACAGCACCATCTGTGGAGCATCAGATCTCTTGTTAGCTGGCTCACTAATGGTTCAAAAACTGGAAGTGATTTATTTTTTAGTCTTGGAGTTGGTATATTTTGGCCTCATAGCCATCTGCCTCTTCTCTCCTTGAGCTATGGTGTTGACAGGACACACTGCTTGGATTTTTTTTTCCAAAGAAAGCAAAGGTTTGGGTAGGTATCTCTGTTTTTATTTGGAATGGAGTCAGATACTCAGCTCACTTGTCTCCTCGCTGACTGGTCAGGTCAGATTTAACCACCTTGCTGCTCTTGGTGAGTGCTCTCTGGCAGGGCTGTGGGAACGGCAGGCAGAGTCAAACCTGCTGGCTGCGACATCACAGCATGTTTCCAAGCCTCAGGTTCAAACCTGTGCCCTTGTTGATGGCAGGAGTGCCAGATGAGCCTGAATCACAAAACAACAAGGCTGTGGGAAGAACGTGCTAAGAGGCACCTTCCCTGTGCAATCCGAGTGCTGTAGCTTCAAAAGACCAGTGTAACCTAGTTAATACGCCCGTGTCTGATGAAGAAAATGGGCAATGTGGTGGTGGTAATACTGTCTCTAATGGTTGAGAAAGTGTTTTTGGTAGAACATTGTTTTCTTAAAATGGACTCTCTCCTTTTCTTATAATTAATAAGCCTCATGCTGTTTTGGGCTGTTCCACAGAAGATACCAGATTTCTTTAATTTATGGGGTTTCATACAAGTTGATGATATCTCAGGGTAGGGCTCTTGTTTTATCTCACTGGCTGAGAAGATGATGATTTGAAAAGCTAAGCTATCAAATACTAATCTGCACAGCAGTACAAGTGAACTGTTTTAAATAGAGTTTATCCTTGCCATTGGCTCTGGGTATAAAGTAACTTTGAGATGACCTGAGAAAAGTAACTTAATTTCAGTCTTTGCTGAGCAATGTTTGCTTCTCCACTCCTTGTGTAACCATTCAATCCCAGATGGAATCATGACATATTCAGTGTAGATGATGCATACTCAAGTGAAGTTATCCTTGTTGCTGTCTGCAACAGCTAATCATTATTGAATTTTATTTAGTAATTTACACCTGCCAATTAGGTTCTTTAATGTCTTCATCTGATGATGTCTTCATCTGTGTCTCGGGAGGAAGCTTACCAAGCAAGTTGGCAAACTTCATGAGTATGTGTTGAAAGCATAAGCGCACACAATTCTTTTTTCTGTTGTTTAGTGCTCACCCGGTAATGCGGAGTTAGTTTCTATAGAAGAGGGAGCTAAATCAGTGCCTGTGTGTAGCTGGTGTGCGTATTCTGGGACTTCTGGGCAGCACCCACATGTGGTAGCAAGTGGGGAAAATAGAAGGAAAGAAGACTCTGTATCATCTTTTAACTATAACCTGTTTGATGGTGTTGCATTTATTTTACTCATTTGCAAGAGTTAAACAGTGGGGAGGCATGCTATACTCTGTATGTACTCCTAAGATGAGGATCAATTTAAATAGGCAGGCAGGATGGAAATGTCAGCCACACCTTTCCTTGCTGCTAGGGCTGGGGATTAAAGTCTGGCTTTGAAAGCATGACTAAAGCTGCATTAGCAATGTTCCGTAGTGGTTATGATGTCAAATAAATAATAGCATCTCAAGTTTGGCGGGGGGTGGGAACGGGGATGAGATGTGATAAACGGTGCAGCATCGGGAACGGCGACATGATCGAGTGAATCAATGTGAAAAATGATTCAATGTCTTGTGTTCTTTGTCATTGCAGTACTTTACTGGCCTAGAGTGTGGACACAAGTTCTGTATGCAGTGTTGGAGTGAATATTTAACTACCAAAATAATGGAGGAAGGCATGGGACAGGTAAAATGGCAACATATGACTTATTTCTGGAAATTCTTTGTATTGGAGAGGAAGGGGAGAATTTTTCCCTACCAAAGTTAAAACAAACAAAAACCACAAACCAAAACTCAAAATAAAAACAAACAAAAAAACCAAACCAGTTTTTGGCAGAGGTGAAGCTGAAGGGAACTACGTGGAGTTTGGTGCATGTGTCTTTGTTCTGGGTAGCAGGAATTGTGCTCTGCACAGTGGCACATCTGAGATGTGGTGATAGAACCAATGTACTATTTTTGCTCTGGATTGTAGTGAAGTCTATTGCCTTGGAATTCTTTGTGATGCAAAAATAGTATGAATGCTGTTCCTGTTATGACCTTTTTGTTTTTTTCCAGACCATTTCATGCCCTGCTCATGGCTGTGATATCTTAGTTGATGACAATACAGTTATGTAAGTATGATGAGTTGCTACCTCTTGACTTTCCTCTCTTGCATTTTGTTACTCATGTGCTGTTCAAATGTACTGGCATATAAAAAAAACCCTCAAAAACCAAACAAACTTGCATAGAACCTTTAAGGCAGAAGGGAGGTCGGTCTTGAACTGTCTATTTTGATACTGGTATGTCTCTTAACTTCCTGTTCAGCTCTGAAAAACCCATGCCACAGTACTTGGAGGAAAGACTCCTTGGCCAGTTTGGTCAGCATGACAGCAGAATAAACATCAGGCAATCTTTCCAAACCCTGTTTAACTGCTTTGTGCATTTTGTTTCCTTTGATTTATGTAGGAATTTAGGACTTCCTACCTGGGTCAACCCACTGGTTCACCAAGTTCTATAGCTGTGGTTCATATGTGAGTCAGAGGAAAGAAGTCCCTGTGTACAGTTGGCTGGAGGGTGTGTTTTGTGCCCTTGATAGAAAGCATTTGAACCTCAAACATAGGATTTGATGTTGTTGTTGTGTCTACCTGTGTCACTTTGCTTATTAAGTTGTCCAGATGTAGGATGACTGCTCATACATGGTGGAGCAGTGAATTCCATGAGCTTCCTTCTCTTTTCTGTTGGGTGATGTTATTGCATGAGTAACATCCTTCATAATTCTGAACCTTGATTAAGTTCATTTTAATTCTTCATGCTAAAAAACATCTAAATAGACACTTATTCTCTTACCTTATTCTTTCCTTCCTGAAGTCTGACTCACTCATTGATATTAATTTGCTGGTTTTTATATCAGCTGCTTTCAGACTAGTGATTTCCCATCAACCTCTGCATTAGTGACTCTGTGTTAGTCATAAAGTGTAGGCTGGATAGAAGTGGAAGTAGCTGAAATGTTTTCTTGCCCTGTTGAGGGGTGGCTTGTGGAGCTCAGTGGGTGGAAACCAAACTGAAGTTGATGTAATATCTTGAGTGACTTGATTAAGACTTTTATTTATTGGGGTCTGAACTCAACTTGTGGTGTCATACGCTCTTCAGCA
>NW_010316648.1:15644-36924 GCF_000700745.2 Antrostomus carolinensis
AGGTTGAAATAGCTGTTCAAATAGTGCATGTAGAGTAGCTGAAATCGTCTGAGGTGGCAGCAGTAGCAAGGAAAGGATGGAAGAAAAGGAGAGCAGTGCTGGTTTTTGTTGCTATGGCTTCTGTTGCTATTGCTTGATATTACTAGCAGGTCTGGCTCTCCTTAACGTTTCACTTTATGGCTTTTATAGCACGAAAAGCCATGACACTCGGGTGAATGTGTGCAGTCTACAACTTGCACCGTGTGCTGTTGGATTCCTCCCCACCTAGAAATGGCCGAGAGATTTGGGGCCTGCGGTGGTAAAGCAAACAAGTTCTCTTTGTCTTAAGTAAAACTATAAATGTTTTGTGGAAGTAAAAATCCAGCTTCCCCTGATCTTCCATGGGAATGTCTGGGAGATGGAGGTGCATTTTTTGCAGAAGCCTAATTCTTTCATTTAAAAGCAATGATGGATAACTGTAGCAGTCTTATGACATGGCATGAATGGTGAAGAGGCTGAGGGGAGACCTTTTCACTCTCTCCAACTCCCTGAAAAGAGAGTGTAGAGAGGTGGGGGTGGGTCTGTTCAACCAAGGAACAAGTGACAAGACAAGAGGAAATGGCCTCACGTTGCACCAAGGGCAGTTAAGATTGGATGTGAGGAAGAATTTCTTTGCTGAAAGGGTTCTCGGGCATTGGAAGGGGCTGCCCAGGGCAGTGGTGGAGTCCCCATCCCTGGAGGGATTGAAGAATCGTGTAGACATAGTGCTGAGGGACATGGGTTAGTCAGGGACTTGTCAGTGTGAGGTTAATGATTGGACTCGATCTTAAAGTTCTGTCCAATCTAGACAATTCTGTGATTCTGTGAATGAAAATGTCATTCCAACTGCACCCTCTCCCATGTCCTTGATTACTTTCTTTTTTAGGTGTTTTCCTTTTTACAAAGTCTCCTGCTCTAGTTTTCCAAACTATGAGAACCTAAGATGCAACGTATAGAGACGTTAGTTTCTTTATCCAATAGAAAATCAAAGTAGATAAGCCAAGTTATTAGTGTACTCTCTTCTCAGTACTTACCCTCAGCAAGGCAGTATATCTTCAAGTTGAATTATCTCCGTACGAGTCCAGACTTAGTGATTCAGCTGGCTTTCCTGGGTTTGTGAGTGTTTAGCTAGCTTATTGTCCGTTTTCCTTGTTACTGTTGAGCTTAAGTAGGAAGAGGGTCCCTTTCAGCTCTTTCAAGACCTTCAGACTGGCTGAAGGTAATCTGTTTCTATCCCTTGTTCACCCTCACTAATGCTGCTGGTAATTGCTTTAACCTACATGCAAAGATGTTGATTTAATTAATAAGCAAGGCAGTCTGCCTTTATTACTGGCATGTCTAACGGCCTCTGCTTGTGGGTGGCAGCAGTCTGGTAGTAACCTCTGAAAATCAACCCACTTGATGGGAATGGATTTTGGGTTCCCATATGGAAGTCGTATGGAGCGCTGCCTCATTTTTAATCTTCCTTTGCATAATTTCAAATACCAGTGCTTCTGTGTCAGATCAGAATGTAGTGAGGGCTTGAAGTAATCCTTTGGGAGGGTGTTTGGCATCTCACATGATGTGCATTTTACTAATTCCACTGATTGGTGTCTTTGAGGAATTTTGCGTTATCAAAATGGAACAAAAGTGTAAAACTTAGGATTTGATAAAAGATTGCTATCATTTTTGGATGATTTTTTGAGATTGTGTAGTGCCCAACTAAGCTGCCAGAAGAGATTGAGGGTTAAGTTGTTTTTACAAACATTTTGCTCTTCCAACCTGGCTTCTTTAGTACCATGGCTTCTTTTATAGCTTGGCTCACAGAGGAATGTACCCCAAAGGATGGCTCATGAGCACTGGAAATGGTTTTAATCTCTTAATTTGTCCAGTTTCATTTACTGTTTGTCAGAAGGCAGTAACATTCAGAGCAAAGTTCTTGAAGGTCTTGATCTGAGTGGTGATGTGGAAGTGCTCTTGAACCTAGAGCAGGTGAGGTTGCTAACATGGAGTAATCATAGGTGGCTTGGTAAGGAAAAAAAAGTGGATTGTGTACTCTGTGCACTCTCATTAGCTGTGGCATTACTCTTAATTTAAACTCCAGTTCCTGATCTATATATATAATATAATATTTTTTTTGAAGTGACACTTTTTATGCCTAGAAGCTTGGGTATAGAGTAAGAAAGTGAGATTTATAATTAATATTATAAGTTCAAATTTGTTGTTTGTTTTTTTGTTTTTGTTTTTTTTTTTTAATTCTTCAATAAGTTTCGCTCCAAAATTGCAGGCTTGCCATGTACGTGGGTCTGATGAGATGCTTTGTCAGCTGATTTGTTTTATTTTAGTGTTGAAAATTTGGCTGCCATGTGCTATGTTTGTGTAATAACCAGCATGTGGTTTGGTGAGAAGCTCCCCAGACTGCTAAGGGCTGGGATTTATGCAGCATCACACATGCTGGTCTTTAATGAATGTTGGTGTGATAACATGCAGGAATATGCTTGATTTTTGGCTGTACCCCGAAATGGATAATCTATTAATTTCAGTATTTATATGTGGTATGGCCTGTATACAGTTGTATTCTACGGTTTCATTTAAAAATAGAAATACCTCAAAGTGCATATTAGTCCAACTTTATGTTGTATAGAAGTTTTACATATGCAGAATACACTTAAGTCATAACTGAAAGATGTCTATAAAAGTGTTCAGTAGTACATAATTAAATTATTTTTAATGCATCTAAGCTGCAAAGTCTGCAAATGCCAACTGAGTCAGTGTCTTCAGGAGAAAAGTGGTCACCATGCTTTTAAAGGATTCCTATCTGTCAAGTTTTTTCCTGCTTTCTCATTTCTGAGCCAACTGATTTAACTTAAAATTAAAGTCAATGTTTTGAACACCCCCTCTGTGATGTGGAATTTAAATCAGCTTTGTTTTTATGGTAAATAGATTAAAACCACATTAACTTTTAAACTGAAGCTGTAGCATTCCATTGAAACCCAGATAACATTAGGTCAACCAAAGTTATTAAACCACACAACAGTTGTTCTGGAGCTGTTTAAAGGGATTTGCCACAAAATGTGCATGTTTAATAGAAATGAACTAATGAAATTGTTTGCTCTGTTTCTTGGGCTGTGCAGGAAAGTAGGTTGTTTTGTTTTTTGTTTTGTTTTGTTTTTTCAAAAAGAAACAAACCAAAAATAAATCAAGAAATACAGTTCTCTTGAACTCTGAGCTTTCTGTATGGTTCTGAAGCTAATATTAAAAGCTAAATACAGTAGTTGTAGATTCCATTTGAATGTAATATACTAAATAGAGAACAGGTAAGTACAAAAAAGGTAGAAGCATAGAAGGAAGAATCAAAATAATTTATCTGTCTGAACCTACCAGCTATGTATGGAAAAAAAAGTTTTCTTCAGTAATTTTTCTGTTTCTTCCCTTTTTGCAGGCGTCTGATCACAGATTCCAAGGTTAAATTAAAGTACCAGCATTTAATAACCAATAGTTTTGTAGAGGTGAGTTTTTATTTAAAATATTTAATGGCTTCTAGGTTGTTTTTGTCTCACATATGTACCAAACCAGAGAAGTGAGGCAACTGTAGAGTGGGTTTTTTGCATAGTCTCTAATCAAGTGTGACTACAAGTCAGAGCCTTTGCAGGCGCTATTTTATGGCCCCTTTAGTTACAAGTATAGTTGTAGGAAAATCCTAAATAAATCTGCAGGACAAAAGACCTAGAGGTATAGCAAGCAGCTGTAGATAAAGAGAATGCAAGAGCTGTTCTGAGGAGCATTTAATATTTATAGTTCTTGAATGTTACCTGAGATACTTAGGATTGAAAACCAGGAAACATCACTGTAAACGAGAACATGCCTTAAAAATTTACCACTTGAAGCAAAGCTGCAAAATAGCTTTTAGCAAAATACTAATAGCTTTGCCACTTCAGAATCAAAATAAACTTAGAGAAAGGTGCTTTGGAAGATTCCCCACTGTCCTAATTTCACAGTTGTACGTGTTCAGATTCTGTAGAGCCCAGTATGTAAGTTGTTACTGGGATCAAATTTGTAACTCCTTGTTTGAAGTGATGTATGTGGTGGTTTTTGGTTTGGATTTTATTTTTTTCATGCAGCACTAGAGCTAAGCATGTCAAAGCCAAAAGTCTAGTAATGCACACCCATATCTGGCTTCAGTACAGCAGGAACAGGCGATGAGATGGTGTTCAAGGGGTGTTAGAAAGTGGTGCTTGTAAAAAGCTAGTGTACATGGTGTGAGAAGTGTTTCAGAAAGGCTCTTGCAACAACAGAATAGAGATGGGTCGTTGCAAACAACTTGAGAGATGCTTTTTTTCCCTGGAAAGCTTCATATTCTTCAAATATTTTCTCTGGGTGAGCTAGGAGGTCAGCAGTAGTGTTTATGCTCCTCATCTTTCCTAAGAGGCCTTTTGACATTGAAGAGTAGACTGCCATTCCCACTTTCTTTCAATAGAAAGAAAATAAATGCTTAGATTGAGGAGGCAGCACTCTTATTACAGAGGACTGGTAAGACAGGAAGGACTGTGGCTGAAGGTCACAGTTAAAAGGATGAAAAAGGGATCTTTTTTCTATTTTGTCTTTTTTTTTTTTTTTTCTTTATTTCATAGTGTAATCGACTGTTAAAATGGTGTCCTGCCCCAGATTGCCACCATGTTGTTAAAGTCCAATATCCTGATGCTAAACCTGTTCGCTGCAAATGTGGACGTCAGTTTTGGTAAGAAAATCAAGTTAAAGTTGTTGGTGTTGCTTTTTACTTACCACTTAAGTGTATTAGTATGTATTCAGTAAAGTCTTTATGTTGGGATGCGGGGTGGGCTTAAAGTGGCAGGCTAGGATTAAGTACAGCTGGTTGCAAAGCCCATCACTATGTAGTTGCTGCCCTTTGTGTCTTAGGCCTCCTTTGGCACAGAGGCAGATCAGGGTTTCACTGAGAGATGGCCTTCAGCTGAGTGGTTTCAGATTAGGTGAGGTTCTTAACTGCAGGCACTGTCAAGAATCAAAATGTATTGAGAAATATTCTGCTCTGAAATGGCCGCTGAAGGATTTGAGTAGTGTTGTTAGTCCTGGCTTTGGTCTTTCAGCAGAACAACCCAGAAGAAAACTTCTATGGTGTTAACCTATTAAATAAAAGTGTCATCATCTGCCCTCTTTGCTTGTTTTCCCCTTTTTCACTTACAGCTTTAACTGCGGTGAAAACTGGCATGATCCTGTTAAATGCAAGGTGAGCATGTCAAAGTTCTTTTCCAAATACATGACTTTAAACTTCTTAAAAGTCAATTTATGTGCAAGACATAGAAATGAAGCACAAGCTTTGTGGCTTCTCATATCAAGAAGCACAGTAGTTCACATGTTTAGGTCATAGCATGAGAAGAATCAGTGAAATCATGCTGGATGCCTTTAGGATGCCTCAGAGTTGGACTTTGTGAAGAAACAGTGTCTCAGCCAGCTGGGCACATGTCTGGAGGAGGAGGATGTTACACCTGTGACCCTTTGAAGAGGAATGAAGATGCTCAGGAGTGAATGCTTCACTTGACAACAAGCATTCCTGTACTGGGCATTTCTGTAGGTGTTCAGTGCTTCCGCAGACTTGCGATTTGTTGTACTGAAGGAATTAATTTGGTCCTGGGACCTGTTGTCATGCAGTGAACTCTGGAACTGGGCTGTTTTTTTGTGAAGCTATCAGAAGCTCTAATCAAGCCTGGGATCCTGTGGTCTCTGCAGAGCTCGTGGACAGCCAGATTTCACGTCTTTGGGACAGAGCAGTCTGTGTTCCTAGTGACAAATGCAAAAAAAACTCCCTGGGGAGAAGAGAGGGAAACCTCTGCAAAGGTTTACCAATGGCTTAGTTGTTCTTTCCAAACTAGATGTGATCAGTTTATTATCTGAGAGCTGCAAGCAGTCTTTTGCTTTTATTACTTGTGTTCATTTGATAAAGCCATGCTCATGGTAAGGCTTAAAAGAGAGGGGAGGGGGGAAGTGTAAGGTGGACAGTCTGGACATGAGTGGGCATTGCATAGCCTAAGGACAAAACTTGGCTTGATGTAAAGCTAGGCATCACAGAGGATTGGACTGAAGTTTTGTCAGATCGCTGTTATAACGTCCTCAGCATTTTAAGAGTCCTGTGTGAAGTTTGAGCTGGTTGAACTGAAGAACGGCAAACTCATTGCTGAAGGCTTTGTGCTGAGTGATCGTGCTCGCTGAATCAGGATGGTGCTGTAGGAAATGTCTGCAACTAAATTAGCTGCTGTTTGCACTGCTTTCCAGCACCTCCCAGTATTCCCATATGGTTGTGTGTTCCTTACCATTACCTTAATGTAAGCAGCTGTCTTGGGACCCTTTACAGTTCTTCTCTTTAAATGTAACTCTGTTCTTTCTTCATTTGTCTGACAGTGGTTAAAGAAATGGATTAAGAAGTGTGATGATGACAGCGAAACTTCGAATTGGATTGCAGCAAACACAAAGGTGAGAGTTTTTCTGATGTTATATTTAGATTTATCAGTTGAAAAGAAGAATGACAGCCTAATTCCTCTGTACTAGGATTATTCCTTCTTTTACATGCCATGAGTTTAGAGCAAGCCTTAAAATCCACAGCACAGTGAAGTACGTTTGTTTGAAGAGCAAATAGATGTTACTGCCTCAAATCAGGTGAAGTTCTTTAAGTGTGGAGTTTGCTCTTGTAAGAAAGAATTAATTGGAGACCCAAAGGAAGCTCAGGTTTTTAAGTCTTTGGGCTCCTGTCTGGCACTGATGGCTTCCCTAAGCAAACCTCTGTCTCATTCCAAGTGTGTGAAACATGTTAACACCACCTGTGGCTTGATTTGGCTGTGATAATTCACATCTGCCTTTAAATCCCCTGGGTTGGCCTCTTGAGGAGTTGTTCATTTCCGCTGGGCAGGATTCCAGATAGAGGCTGGCAGAACAGCTGTTAAGATTTTATTATGTAAATGTCTTCTTTCCAGCAAGCCCAACTTTGCCTGAAACTTCAGCATTTGTTCAGTTTGGGATGAATTAAAACAAAGGTTGGTATGGCAGCAAGAAAACAAAAGCAGCAGATGCCGTTGGGGTGTGAGGAGCAGACCTGGGTCTCACAACGGCTGAGCCAGGAGGGTGGAAGAAGGTGGGGAGGGTGTGAGGAAATGGCTGCTTTGTTTTCTTAGCTCTGTTGTGTAACTGGTTAATGGTATTGTTTGCATCAGTGACTGCTTCTTTCTGGGGTTGGCTTTGTGTTTTTCATTGAACTGGAATGTTGCGTTATGGTGAAAGCAGAAACACCCATCACGCTGAAACGCACAGTTAAAATCAGGCTGAAATTGTGAAGTCTCAGCTGCTTCTTTTTGTTTCGTGGGCTGAGACTTGTGTGGTCCCCTCTTGGAGGCTGAATGTTGCTCAGTAAAGTGAACTGGCTTTTTTCTGAGGTGAATGTGTTCAAAGATGTATTGTGGCTTAAGAACTGAACCAAATTTGCTCAAAGTTTGCTTGGTCTTCAGGTGTTGCCTGTATTAAGCTTTAAGAAGGATAACCAAATAGCTGGAAAGGGCTGAGTGTAAGCAAATGTAAAGCAGCTTTTAGCTTTGGGTATCAAATATTTGGGACATCAGAATGGCCACAGCCCTACTTTGCCTGTGCTGCAGTCCTATTTTGCCTGTGACAAAGCTGTCAAGAGCCAGATCAGGTGCTGTTGCTGCCCCTCGGGGACGTGGTATTGGTCACGGCCGTAGGTCTGTTGGTCTTCTACCTGCCCCAGCATTGGCACGTGCTGCTAAAGACCGGGGTATGAACTCTCCTTGCTGAGTTTTGTTATGATCAAATGTTAAGCTTTCCGTTACTGGATTCTGTGCTCATTAAAAAGGCTGAAATTATATACACATAAGTGTATATATACACATAATGTAGACCATACATGAATAACATGCCACTAACGCTGGCTACTGGAAACAGGAAGCTACTCATCTCTTTTTCATACAAGGTGATGAGGGTTTCTGTGGCTTGCTTGCCCACAGATTTAAGCATAGACAGAAATATTATTGTCAAGATGATAATTTATTTTATTATATTTTATATTTTATTCTACCAGAATCTAGACTTTGACAGGTAGGAGCCATGCTAGTGGTTGGGCTGGTATTTAAAATGTAGCTCAGACTATTAGAGATAGCATTGAATAGCTGGAATAATTTTTTAAAAATTTTTTTTTTTTTGGTGGGAAACACCCATCCAGGGGATGGTGAGGAGGGGAAATGAGCATGGCCGAGGCTCACTGGCATCAGCCCAGCTTTATCTGTTAGTTCCTGTAGTCTCGTGTCAGCAGCAGAAGGGCTGTTGTCCTTGAACATCCATGTCTAAGCTACTTCCTCTAATGCTGTATGAGATGTTCTACAGCAAGAAAATACTTTGGAGCCCAGGCTGTACAGCAACAACAGGAAGAAAAATAACATTAGGGTAAATTACACAAGACATTTGAGCAAGGCAACTGTCCTGGAGTCTTACGGTATCCATATCAATTGAATTAACCGAAGGACAATATCACAATTCTTCTCTCTCTGGGCTGACACTGGGTTCAGTTGAGGGGAAAGCTGGCAGGAAACGTAACCCACCCTCGTAATGGGTTCTGGCTTCTTGTGGGCAGTGGAGGTGTGGAAGGTGGTAAGTTCACGCTGCTATAATGATGAAGAGTGAGCTGCGCTGGCTGCCGGAGCACGTGCAATCGGAGCTTCGCAGCCTGCGGAGAACCGGATCGGCCCAGAGACACGGGGCTGACAGCCACCCCCTCCTCTTGCCTCAGTTGCCTGATGGCCCTTGGCCAAAGGCACAGAGAAACCCAGGTGCCTGTCTAGTGAGGAGCCAAGGGAAACCCTTTCCTGCCATAACGTGAGGTTGTAGCGATACACTGGGATAGGAATTGCACAGTTGGAGTGCACGTATGTCTGTCCTTACTTTCTCTGTACTATTTCTAGCAGGAAAATGGGCAGTTGTGTTTGGGGAGGGATGTTTTATTCCTGCACAGCTATTTGCTTCTGTGGCTGCAAGTCAGAGCTCAAGTTCCATGTTGAATTTCTTCATTCTGAAGAACCTAAAAAGGAATTGAATCGGGTACCATCCAATGCAAAAATCTCATTTTTCAGTAGGAAAAACTCTCCAAGTGGTCTCCATTGCTGTTTCTAGCTTTTGAAAAGTGCGTTCTCGAGTCCTCCAAGCATGTTGCTGAACTGCAGGCCTGTCCCATGTGGTCTCCATTCAGGGAAGAAAACTTCCTGTCATACCAAAATGAAGGTATAAGAGAAAAATATCAGTCCTTCTGGAATGTCAGTTTGAAATCTGCGTAATCCTTTGCAAGACGAGAATGTGAGATACATTTGTTCCAGCTTGCCCGGGAGACAGAATAGGAAAGGAAAATTAGGCAATTGTTGTACGAGAGAATAGAAAAGTGAAATCCATCTGAATTGATTTCCTCTCAGAAACTGGTGTGTGATGCATTTTTTTTTTATGAATTATGTAGAATGGTCTGAATGAAAAATGAGGAGATTTGAGTAGCAAGTTCTGTGGTTTCCTATATTTTTTTATTATTATTTTTTTGCATTCATTTATTTGCATTTAGACCTGTGCTAAATTCTTTCTACTTATACAAAAGATAGAACCCTTGAAGCAGAGTGTATACTAGATTTGATGGCTTTTTACTTAAGATACTTTCACATATGAGTTCAGCTTAACTAAATTAACTTAAACTTGAGATAAGCCAATACAAATTCTTTATCAAGCCTTTAGTTCTCAATTGTCCTGCAGAGAAAGGTTGAACAGTCCAAGGTTTTGCACATTTCATTTTGTACAAACTTGGTTCTTAAATAGTTCCTAGGCAGGTTTTGGGTATTGTTTAGTTTGTGTGGCTTTGGGAATAAAGACACCACATAGATCATGTACTTCTGTTAAGTGGACCTTCAAAGGAGAAAAAATATAGAAGACTTGGATTTGTGCATTTATTTTGGCTTTTTAAGGTGTATCAAGACTGTCTGAAAGGAGCCTAAAGGAGAGAGGGGAACCTGTTTCAAATGCGAGTTTCAATGATGTTAATCTTTCTACATCTTAGAATACTACAGGGAGAGCAACAAAGATGGTAACGGTGTTGGTCTTTACCCAAGGCACTGTTTTGGGTTTTCTTTTTTTTTTGTTGGAGTTAAATTGGTGTTAATGAAAGTTGTTCATCTGATACTAAAAATGCCCCTGCCTTACTGCTTTTGGCTCCTGGCGTATCACCAGCTCATTATCTTCTGAGCTAGACAGGACTTGAATGGTTGACTTATAAAACGGGCAGATTTTCTTCCTCCAGAAACGCTGTTGGCCATTTTTTTTTTTTTTTTTTTTTTTTTCCCCCCTCTAAGTCAGGTAAAATGGCACGAGCCCAGTTCTCTTCCTTTTCAGGTCACTTTTGAATGTCTGAACATGCGTTCCCTCTGTACTTTCTGGAAGTCCTACACTTGTTCTAACATGTGGAAATTCCTCCCTGGGCACCAACATTGAACTTTGCTCTTTCATTTCTCACCAGCACAGTTTCCTGCCAGAACTGTGAACAGCATCTTTCTGAAGATGTCAAAGTGCCATCTTCTCTCATATGAGCAAGTGTTTAAAATACCCTGCTTTGCTCAATAACTCTAGGTGTTGTCACTGTGTACTATTTTTGAGCTAACCATTATTAAGTTCAGCAGTTTTGGATTTTGTTGAAATGCATTAAGAAATCTCCGTGGTGTTTGAGGATTCTTTTATTTTTTTTATAGGATGGGTTATAGGTGAAGGCGTCGCTGTGAATGTGGCTGATATACACCATTTGCCTCTGGGAGTGCCCGAGTGGACTAATCTGTTCCACCTGCTCTGAAATATGAAATATGTTTCTATTTAGCCTCTTGTTCATAAAACAGCAGCTGAGGTTTATGGTGTTTTATGTACCCGCAGCCTTTTATGACAAAATAGGGATTGTTCTCCTTTGCCAGGTTTGCCCAGGCTCTTGTTTCAAAGCGCAGCCTGTAAGCACAACACCAAATTGTTTGGAGTGGAACAATGTTAATGAGGTCACTTCTGCATGGCGGCATGACAGATAACGAGCAGAATAATCTACCGGTTTAGTAATTTGATTTGCTGGCTATTACGTTGTTGCGTAGCCATAATTCTCAATAAGATCTTCCTTCCCTGTCCTCCTTAATCTATAAATCTCTCCCACTCGTTGCGTTGGTGGCTTGAGTAGTTGCTGCTTTCTTTCCGCTGGTGTTTAGCATTTCTTAGCATGTTCTTCTCATGACTTTTCCTTCATTTTTTATAATATTTAATTTTTACACAGCTTCATGCATCTGTATATCTTATAGTGTCATCTGTCTTCCTTGTGCTTTGCTTGACAGGCGTATAAAGGCTTGAAAAGGATAATATTCCCTGTAATAAAAGGGCTGTAATTAGGGTCTTTTTGTTCTACTTTCAATCACAGGGCTAGACGCCCTAAGCACCGTGCAGTGTCAAGACACGGAGGAGCTTGGCCTTATCCTCAAAGGCAGGAGAGGAGAATTTCAGTGCTCTTTATGGAACCTAGATGAGGATGGACCCATGTTCTCGTAGTGTGGCCGTGCCCCGCTGTGCCTCTCCAGCTTGGCAGGTCATCTGGGAACTGTTTTCTCTGTTCCAGTTGTGGGATTTCCCTAAGCAGGAGTGACTGCTGCAGCTGTTTGTTTGGATTAGCTGCATCTTCCCCCGAGATACGTGGATCTTGGCATCTCATTGGATAAAATGTGTTTGGAAGAAACCGCACAACTCTTGTGACTGCCACCTTCTCTTGGAAAAACTATTAATTGCTGTGTGCCCCAGGGTCAGCATTTAAGTGATAGGGGAGCTGTGTCATGATGTCACATGTGTTTGTACATATTAGCTATGTGCACCCTGGATGATGAGCTCATCAAGCACAGATCTTCATGGTTGTGAATCATAGAATCACAGACAGGTTTGGGTTGGAAGGGATCTTAAAGCTCATCCAGTTCCAACCCCCCTGCCATCAGCAGGGACACCTTCCACTAGACCAGGTTGCTCAAAGCCTCATCCCGCCTGGCCTTGAACACTTCCAGGGAGGAGCAGCCACAGCACAGAGGTGTCTCACCACCCTCACAACAAAGAATTTTTTCCTCAGATCTTGTCTCAGTCTCCCCTCTGCCAGTTTAAAGCCATCACCCCTTGTCCTGTCACTCCATGCTTCTGTCCAGAGTCCCTTCCCAGCCTTCCTGGAGCCCCTTCAGGTACTGGAAGGCCGCTAGAAGATCTCCCCGGAGCCTTCTCTTTTCCAGGCTGAACAGCCCCAGCTCTCTCAGCCTGTCCTCATAGCAGAGGTGCTCCAGTGAAGAATATTGATGGGATAAACATCAGTTTGGGTCATGAAATATTGGTGCAGGACTGGAAGAGGGAGGAGGGCTACCTGGAAAAGGGAAAGTAGGTAATGTACTGGGTACTGTGCTGAAAGGAAAGACCAGTTTTTATTCTGAAATTCCCAGAACTGCATTGACTGACTAATTGAGAACAAGCTTTCCTGGCTGAGTATCCATCCTATGGGTAGCCCTAGAGGACATCTTGATGTTGTCCCCTCTGAGGTGGCCTGCGGGGGAGCTACTCTGCCTCATTTACTGTTTGTAGTCCAGCTGCTATCTTTGTAGGACAAACACAGGTTTGAAGGAAAGAAAGCAGAGCTGGAAAAATCCCTTTATGCACTTACTTGATGCTTGAACCCATCGGAGTAACAACCAGCCCTGAAAAAATGAACTAAAACAAATAAGCAGCCAGCCTAGTGTGCAGTGTACTGACAAAGCACAAGGACAGGGTGAGGTGTGACTGCAGAAACTAAGTCATCAGACTACTGGAGACTAGTTCCCTAAGTATGGGGAATCTTTTTATTTTAATTTTCCTATTTATCTTCTGGTTAGAAATTGAGCTTTGTCCTCTTACTTAGGCCAAGCCCGGGTTGTGACCTGTTGATGGGATGGGAGTGCTGCTCTTTGATGCTCTTCTTGGCTGAATAGATGGGCAGTGCTGGCCAAATGCTGTAATGGCATGTCCTTGCAAAGGAATGGCTCGGAAAACCTTGCTGGTTGGGTGGGATGTCAGCAGTTTCTACCCAGTCCTTAACCCTTCCTCTTTAGGATCAGGCAGTAGGACCAGAATAGGACTTTGGAGTGGAAGAAATGATGGCAGGACTCAAATGGAGTGCTCTGCCATTGCTGAGGAGACTAAAATAATGGAATGATTTAGGTTGGAAGGGAATGCCATGTTGTTCGGGCCCCCAGCTTGAAGCAAGGATAACCTCAAAAATTAGGGCAAGCTGCTGTAACGAATCTTATTTTTCATTAGTGCTCAGGTCTGCAAATTTGCAATAATCAGGAAATAAAACTCACTGAAGTCACTTTAATTATGTTGGCCAAAAAGAAGTTGCAGTCTATCATGTCTTCTCCCTCATCTTTTTTTCCCCTTATAACCTTCTTTGCCTTACTGCAGGGTTCCCTCCCAGTGGTGGGAAGGGCCACGTCTGACATCTGGAGACCACATGGGTCTTTTACACCTCCAGAGCTATCTTCTGACTACTTAAATATGTATCTGTTTATAATCTAGCTCTCATTCAGTGTGCAAATTCCTCTGTCTTTTACATGATAAGTAAATTGTGACACTCGGAGCGAGTGTACAAGCAGTAGCAGTTCTAGACTGATTGAACATGTTGGTTTCTTCCTTTATTGAGAGTTTATCTGAAAGCCAGAATAGGAAATAGTGATCTGGTTAGCAAACAGTGAAGTTGTGCTTCTTTCTAATTGGGGAGGCGATTTTAAAGTCTTCTGACTCAAAAGCTGCAGCTGATTTTTACGCGAGTGCAGATTACTTGTTCGGATATGTTTGTTATTGCCTGGTAGATAAAACCTGGCTTTTGCAAAAACATCAGAAATGCTGGTGTAGCTGGACTGAGGAACTGATCCAGGCTAAAATGTTTTGGTTTTATTTATTTATTTATTTTTACTTGCTGCTTGATTTTAACCTGATGTGTTCCTTGACGTGGCTTTTGTGCAACTGCATTGTGTCCCAACACAAGAGAAATGCCACAGGGACAGGAACAAGCACCAGAAGAGGGTTGGACTGTTTTCCTGGACTTGTTAGAGGCAGCTTAGTATATTCTTGCAACCTTGTCTTTGTGTACTCATTGGGATAAAACAAAATTAATCTTTCATGTTCTACATGAGTTGAATATCATTTTAGGAAGTTGCCATATGCTCCTGATGTATGAGAATGATATCGATGTTAGTAAAAAACAACCAACCTATTCCCTAAAGATTTCCCTGTGCAGTGCTGCTCTTTGATATCCTCGTATTTGTCAAAGGCCTCACACCTGAAAGGGAAACCCCATGTGGGCTTTTGTAGAAAACCCTTCAGTGACATGTCACATGAAGGGGAAAAAAGGGGCCTGACAAGAAATGTGGAAGTGCCTCAGGAGGAGATGTCTTTTTAGCTGACAGAAGCATCTTTGAGGCACACTAGATTCTTGCTGCACATCTCCAGATACTTTCTGGATGGTGTTTTATAACTGCAGGTGTCTTGGATTGACAACAGCATGATATTAGCTCACTGTTAGGCCTTTTTCAGTTTTGAGTGCTGAAATAGACCAAACACTTGATGGTGAAGAAAGCCAGATGCCTTCTCCTGGGCAGTTAGAGACCATCACTACTGCTGGGATTTTGAAAAAGGTCATGAAATTATCTATCCACTGTATCACTGTGATAGCAGCATAGATAAAATGTGTTATTCCTCAAGGTTTTTTTGCTATCTAGCCGCTCCGATTTTGGAAGTACTTTAAGATGTGACGCAGAAGAGGATCTTGATGATCAAAGGGAAAAAGTAAATCGTGCCTTTCACTTGATGTGCCATCTCTTACTGCCACAGGAACCCTTCTAACTTCACAAGACTTGCGGGTTCTGTGTTTTCACTGCTAGTGTTGCTCTCTGTCCTGTGAACAGGAATTCCCAAAATGCCATGTCACCATCGAGAAGGATGGGGGCTGCAACCACATGGTCTGTCGGAACCAGAACTGCAAAGCTGAATTCTGCTGGGTGTGTTTGGGACCTTGGGAGCCCCACGGATCTGCCTGGTGAGTTCAGGAGGGTGCCTTGCTGGAAGGTGAGGAAGCTGTGATGCAAACAGCATCGATTTGGACTGAAATCTCTGGAACTGGTGTCCCTGTTACAGGTACAACTGCAATCGCTACAATGAGGATGATGCAAAGGCAGCAAGGGATGCGCAGGAGGTGAGTCCATAACTTTTGGTGATACGGAAGATCACCAACCCTGTGGCCTGCTTTCAGGCTTTCTGTAAACCTATAAATCAACTCTGAAGAATTTCCTGGATTTGGGCACAAATCCAGCAGCTTTGGATTCTTGCCTTGGGCCAGAAAAAAATGTTCAAAGTCACTTTAACCCAATTTAAAGAACACATTAACTCAGTTGTTATCTGTCATGCCACCTTGCCTGTTTTATAGCAGCTCTTCGCATGAAGTCATCGTAATGCTGTGGGTCCAAGACAATAATCCTCACAGCCTTTGTAAAATGCTCTTTACTGCAGAGTTCTTAATGTGAATCTTGAGGTGTTTAAACGCAGCAGACCTTTTGAATGTAAATCGAATAGACTGCTCTTGTTCCAATAACTATACTTGGAGGCTTGATGTGGAAGAAACAGTGGGTGAAGTTGTGGCTACTTTAAACTGTTCTGTGAATATGGATTGAGCCAACCCCCTTTTTAACAGGGAGGGATTGCATGCTGTGTGCTGCAGCTTGCAGAAATCCATTTCCTGCATCTCTGTCAAGGTACTGTTATAGCCAAGAACCAAAGTATTTCCTGCAGCCCCTCCTCTGGCAGTTAGGGATGACTTTGGCTGATAAGTGCTACCTTTGTACAAGTTTAACCATGCCCATATTGTCATTTTTTTTTTCCAGCTGATCTGTCAGTGAGAAGAAAATGAGATTAATGGCTGTGTATTGAGTCATCTTGGTTCTCTTATACTACTTAGCACATGACGTCTTTCCCTTGTGCTATAATCAGCATGGCTTGGGCAACCTAAGGTTGCCCTCTTAACACAAGCACAGTAATTGTTTAATTAAAATTCTGTATTAACAAAAAAAAAGAAATCTTCCTCTGACTGTTTGTCATGACACTGGAAGCATTTAAGTCCTGTAACTTGAATTGAGAGGCTGAAATTCAAAACTGATTGGGCTTTTAGCAGTGTGATTCAAATTCCTTTCAGGGTTGGGAGTGAGGATGTCACAGCTGAGCTAGGACGTCCCCTGCATGACGGGGAGCTGCAGTGGGTCTGGCCTCTCAATGTCAGGGTTAACAGTGCCACACAAAGCGGCACCATCCAAGTCTGGCTAGTGTGAGAGGAGAGGAAACACCTTTGAAAGGAAGCTCATTCTCATGGTCAGGAAGAGCCTTGTGAAGGGTTTACTTCTCTTGCAACCATTACTCTGTTTTAACTATTTGTTTTCTTTTTCTTTAATGGGAATTAATGCAGCGATCCAGAGCAGCCCTGCAGAGGTACCTGTTCTACTGCAACCGCTATATGAACCACATGCAGAGCCTGCGCTTTGAGCACAAGCTCTATGCTCAGGTGAAGCAGAAGATGGAGGAGATGCAGCAGCACAACATGTCATGGATCGAGGTGCAGTTCCTGAAGAAAGCAGTCGACGTCCTCTGCCAGTGTCGTGCCACACTCATGTACACTTACGTCTTTGCCTTCTACCTCAAAAAGAATAATCAATCCATTATCTTTGAGGTAGGAGAAAGCACGGTTTCAGGAGTTCAGATTACAAAGCTAAACAAAATAGAGATTTTATGCTTGGAGAAGCTCTTCTCCCCAGTTTCTTGAAGTGAATCTGTCTGTTGTGCAAAAGTTAGAGGCCCTGCTGGGCATCATGTAGTGTTGTCTTCTGGAAGAGAAAGTAGAGTTACAAGGTGCTGCCCTCTGAAACAAGAAAGGGAGTGAGGTTCTGTCTTGAACTGGCCAAGAAGGCATTAAAGCTTAAATCTGGCATTTTGACTTTCCCTGGTCTTGGCTTTTTTCCAAGGACGCTACCATTAAAATTGCACTTGAAGATTTAAATGTAGAGGTCCAATCTGCTTCACAAGTGAAACTGTTTTGACTATTTATGACTTAGAAGAGTCTTTTGGTCTTTGTGCAGAACTTAAGCAGGATGCTTCTGTCCTGCATGCTCAGCAAAGGACACACAGAACTACACACAGAGCAGTAGTGAAAGCTGTGCATGTACCAGGGGTCAGTGGAGGCTTTGCCAATGCTGGCAAAAAAAGAAGAAATAAATAAACAAGGGACAGAATGGGAGACGAGTTGTCGTGTATTGCACTGTACCACTAGTAAGGAAAGGATTTTTTTAAGGCTTGCCAGGATATTGCAGATCAAGGAAGACATGACTTGCTGGTAAATATGCAGATTTTCTTCTGATCAAATGAAGAAATTTCAGCTTTTTCAATCTTGATGCTCACAGCAGGTTACTGGAGTGTTACACAGTGCATATCTAATCTGGCTTTTTATTTCAGTACTGATTTCAGTTGGATTGAAGAAAAAAATCCCTTCTTTCATTCCCTCCCAAATACTTTGGTATTTTCCTTTCTGTCTTTGCAGAATAACCAAGCAGACTTAGAGAATGCTACAGAGGTGCTTTCTGGGTACCTTGAGCGAGATATATCCCAAGATTCGCTGCAAGACATAAAGCAGAAAGTACAGGATAAGTACAGGTTTGTTTTTTGAATAATCCTCTATCTCAAAGCCACCTGAGTACCTGTGTCACCATCCCATGTGACAGGCAGTGACGTGTGTACTTGCCAAAGTACAGTTTTCTCCAAAATCCTGTCCCTGGGAGGCTGTTGGCCTTCAGCCATACACTGTGATAATCACCCAGTCCCTGGGCATTTGAGAACAGCAGCAGTGATATCCCATGCCAGCCCCTGGAATCATCAGCAGCGAAAACCCTCACGCAGATGCTGGCAGCATGTTTTTGTGCCCCTACTGGGACCAGCCCTTGGAGGAGGTGACAGCCTGCAGGGAGAAGTTACCAACTCTGCCTTGCGGCTGCTCTGCTGAAGAGCAGCTAAAAGATTCAATCCTTTAATGGAAAAATCTTGTGACCAAAAGCAATGGCTTTTCATACACTGCTGTTCATGCATGGAAGGAGCACGTGGGAATGGTCAGGACCAAGACAGGACCTGTATCATGAGGGCCAGAGAAGAACAAGGAGTGTCTGTTGTTCCAGCTGACAGCTTTGGCCTAGGATGAGTTGCCATGAGAGCAATCGGCTCTTACTTATCTGTTGGGTCCATTTGTGCAAAAAGTGGTTGTAGAAAAGCCATCTGAAAGAAGAAGGAGAGAGCAACCTGCCCAGCTGGGGAGGAGAGCAGAAGAGCTGGGGTCCAGGTGACACAAATGCCAATGCTTTTTACAGTCCCAGAGGAATTGCTTCAGCACAGTGGAAAAGTACAAAGCTGTAAATGCGGATGAGTCACAGGATTATGGCTGGCGTTTTTGGGGCAGTTTGCCAAAGTCACTGAATTTGTTATGCCTAGCTTGGTGGGGTGGGGGGGGGAGCGGGGGAAGCCAAAGTGGGGTGAGATGTAGTGACTAAGGGACTCTGGGGAGTGGAAATAGCTGTTAAGCTTTGGTGGGCCTGTGGCCTGTTCTGCTGGAGCCTGACAACACATCTGGGTCTGGATAAAACTTACCAGACCTTCTTTTTTGAAGCATTTTGTAATTTATCAACTTAATGATGGTCTTAAAGGGCTATCTCAGCTCAAGCTGCTTGTTCACTTAAGTCCTCTGAACCTGAATGCCCTTCTAGGGCTGACAAAGCTATCCAGAAAAAAATTAAAACCTAGTATAGCCTGAATTGCCTGAAAACATAGGATCCTAAACCTACATTCATGTTTCTGGGAAGAAAGTATGCATCTGTCAAGCCTATACAGGTCCCTAATTAACTAGGTCAATCATGTCTTAATCATGTCCTGCACATGTACAGGTTACGGTGCACTGATGCAAGACTGGGAGCAAGGATGTTATTGAGGTGGGTTTAAAGAGCTCTGGGAAACTGCAGGGACTGACCTCCTAGCTAATTTGGTTTCAGCTGTTTCCACCTCTTAACTTGCAAAGATATTTCTAGAAAACAGGATTAAGCCCCCAGCACCAGCAGCAAAACAACTGAAGTTGGGAAAGCAGAAACTGTGTGTGTTCGCTATCACGTGCTTCAGAAAATCAATGGGACTTTGTGTACGATGGTTTCTGGTGCAACAGCTGATTGATAGCAGTGAGAAGAGCCAGGACAGTTTTATTCAGATAAATCTGTTGGTCTGATCAGACGCTGAATGGTGGCAGTGTTAAGGTGAGGAATTTCTGCTGACGTGTTAGCACACGTTGTGATCAAGGATAGCTTTCTGCTAGGGTCTTCTGGGAGATTCCTCCTTTAGTGAGCAGAGGGATGTATGGCCATTGCTAAGACAGACAGATTTCCACCTGTGAAAGCCTGTTGCATGCCATCCTGGCTGATGTGGATGCCTGGAAACTGAATTCCACAATTCCCAGCAGGAACCAGTAACTCAGCAGCTGGCTCCCGAGTTCCAGTTCCTCAGTGTTACAGTACACCACTCCGGGCTGGGCGCTGCCGAACTGTGAACCAGCTACACAACTACACCTGGGGCCTTGGGGAGAGCTGTTCCTAAGACTTGTCTTGTCCCCCTTGTGCCTAAAGATGATGTAGAATTTGGCATCACCGCTAGAAGGGGTTTAATCCAGAAATATTTATAATTTGCTCTTGGAACCTGAATACTTTAAACGTTTCCCTGCTTTTATCTTTTTAGTTGGCTAACGCACCCGAAATGGCAGTGGCATCTTTTGATATATTCCTATGATACCACTTTTCCTCAGTATCATTTATCCTGGTAGGACTGTACCTAACTCTGGGATAAGTTTTATTTGCATTTTTTATCTGTTTAAATGAGTGTAGGTGGGAAGACCTTGCAGGCTGTAGTGCCCCTCTGAGACCCTGCGATGTGAGGTGGAGACTTGGGCTCCAACCAGACCAGTAACCATTTTTGTATCCAGTTTGATCACTTCCACCTCCAGTGGGATTTTGGAGAGAATAAAATTTCAGTGCTCCCGAGGTTTTGCCCATTGCTAGCTCCTGGATTTTATTGTCTTGATAGGGCTCAGTGAGTAGGCACCAGCCGGTATGTGAGGAGAGTTTCATCCCCTTTTGGGTGTCACCGTTAACCTGTGCTCTTGCTTTTTGCCAATTGCAGCTGCTCCTTCTTTGTGTTTCAGTTATTAATGGAGGTTTCTCAGCTGTAGAGGCTCTGGAAATAATTTTGTGTGGGAAAACCTAAATTTGCGTGCTGTTTTTTTTCAGCCAGGGACCTGGAGTTGAGTGACTGGAGTAACTGAAGTCTTAATTAGCACTGTTAACGGGCAACAAATACAAAGTCCCTTCTCCGGGGATCTCCTCTTTCAGAAGCAAGGCTTAATGTAGGTTTGTGTGACTCAATGCTGAGGCTGAGCTGTGGTTTCTCACCTGCCTTTTCTGTGCTCTTCCTCTTTGCCGCAGATACTGCGAGAGTCGACGAAGGGTTTTGTTGCAGCATGTGCATGAAGGCTACGAGAAGGACCTGTGGGAGTACATTGAGGACTGAGACTGGCCCTGCATAAAACGAACTCTGAAACCTTTCCCATCCTAGAGTGCTCATGCGATTCAAATAAAACACACACAAGGCTCTACGCCAGTTACACCGCTGGTCTGTAGTACCGGGATTCTGTTTTGTTAACAGAAAAATTTAAGTAAATTATATTGTAATAAAAAAGGTAGATAAACCATTGTACAACAGTATTCTAGGCGGCCAATAAGAGTGTGACAGATGCACTAAAAAAAAAAAAAAAAAAAAACAAACCCTCCAACTTTAACTTGTAACGTAGCTTCATTCTCCAAGCCGACTCCTTTTTCTTTTCTCTCTTTCTTTTCCTGTGTGTAGTACAGATGAAATTTAAACCAGTTTCTTGACACTGCTTTTTCATGTCCGAACCAGCCATTTTGATGTACTTTGGTCGGGGAGGGGAGAGTGGCTCTCCAACTCCCCTCCTCTTCCTCCTCCTCTCTGCCACCCAAGTACATGGATGAATGTCAAGTGGCTCATGGTAAAGATGACTTTTGGGGAGGGGAGGGGGGGG
>NW_010316648.1:36956-37514 GCF_000700745.2 Antrostomus carolinensis
AAAAAAACCTTTGTATATGACTTTTAAAACAAAAAGAGGACAACACAGTATTTTTCGAAGTTGTGTATATAGCGCATATGCATGGACAAAGAGCAAGCGTGGCACGTGTTTGCATAATGTTTAATTACAAAAAAATATTTATTCTTTAAAAATCTTCAAGATTATGTCTATTTGCTGTGCATTTTCTTTCAGTTTGATTATTTTCTTTGTTTGTTTGTTCTGTTTTGTTTTCCTTGGGTTGGGGTGGGGGAAACGTGTGCTGGTGTAGTGAATATATATATATTTTCATTTTCTTTTGGAAGGCTTTTACCAGAGAAGTTGGGTTTCTCCTCTTCCTGCAGTTCTTTACGTCCACGGTTTTGCGTGTGTTATCCATTGCTGGCGACGGACCCCTTCCCTCACGCGCAGCTCCTGACGCTTGGTAATCTGGTGTGCATTACATTAGTGCCTGGTGCACACTGTGATTCAGGATGCTTTGCCTTTTTTTTTCTTTTTTCTTTTTTTTTTTTTTTTTTTTTTTTTTTCCCCAAATTTCCCCCCCCCCAACCACCCCCTCTG